>NW_027463800.1:0-228821 GCF_050947455.1 Rhinoderma darwinii
ATAAAGAGTGAGATACAGGAGTGAGAGTATATAAATGTATATAGTATAAAGAGTGAGATACAGGAGTGAGAGTATATAAATGTATATAGTATAGAGAGTGAAATACAGGAGTGAGAGTATATAAATGTATATAGTATAAAGAGTGAGATACAGGAGTGAGAGTATATAAATGTATATAGTATAAAGAGTGAGATACAAGAGTGAGAGTATATAAATGTATATAGTATAAAGAGTGAGATACATGAGTGAGAGTATATAAATGTATATAGTATAAAGAGTGAGAGTATATAAATGTATATAGTATAAAGAGTGAGAGTATATAAATGTATATAGTATAAAGAGTGAGATACAAGAGTGAGTGTATATAAATGTATATAGTATAGAGAGTGAGATACAGGAGTGAGAGTATATAAATGTATATAGTATAAAGAGTGAGATACAGGAGTGAGAGTATATAAATGTATATAGTATAAAGAGTGAGATACAGGAGTGAGAGTATATAAATGTATATAGTATAAAGAGTGAGATACAGGAGTGAGAGTATATAAATGTATATAGTATAAAGAGTGAAATACAGGAGTGAGAGTATATAAATGTATATTGTATAAAGAGTGAGATACAGGAGTGAGAGTATATAAATGTATATAGTATAAAGAGTGAGATACAGGAGTGAGAGTATATAAATGTATATAGTATAAAGAGTGAGATACAAGAGTGAGTGTATATAAATGTATATAGTATAAAGAGTGAGATACAGGAGTGAGAGTATATAAATGTATATAGTATAAAGAGTGAGATACAGGAGTGAGAGTATATAAATGTATATAGTATAAAGAGTGAGATACAGGAGTGAGAGTATATAAATGTATATAGTATAAAAGAGTAAAATACAGGAGTGAGAGTATATAAATGTATATAGTATAAAGAGTGAGATACAGGAGTGAGAGTATATAAATGTATATAGTATAAAGAGTAAAATACAGGAGTGAGAGTATATAAATGTATATAGTATAAAGAGTGATATACAGGAGTGAGAGTATATAAATGTATATAGTATAAAGAGTGAGATACAGGAGTGAGAGTATATAAATGTATATAGTATAAAGAGTAAAATACAGGAGTGAGAGTATATAAATGTATATAGTATAAAGAGTGAGATACAAGAGTGAGAGTATATAAATGTATATAGTATAGAGAGTGAAATACAGGAGTGAGAGTATATAAATGTATATAGTATAAAGAGTGAGATACAGGAGTGAGAGTATATAAATGTATATAGTATAAAGAGTAAAATACAGGAGTGAGAGTATATAAATGTATATAGTATAAAGAGTGAGATACACGAGTGAGAGTATATAAATGTATATAGTATAAAGAGTGAGATACAAGAGTGAGAGTGTATAAATGTATATAGTATAAAGAGTGAGATACAGGAGTGAGAGTATATAAATGTATATAGTATAAAGAGTGAGATACAGGAGTGAGAGTATATAAATGTATATAGTATAAAGAGTGAGATACAGGAGTGAGAGTATATAAATGTATATAGTATAAAGAGTGAGATACAGGAGTGAGAGTATATAAATGTATATAGTATAAAGAGTGAAATACAGGAGTGAGAGTATATAAATGTATATAGTATAAAGAGTGAGAGTATATAAATGTATATAGTATAAAGAGTGAAATACAGGAGTGAGAGTATATAAATGTATATAGTATAAAGAGTGAGAGTATATAAATGTATATAGTATAAAGAGTGAGATACAGGAGTGAGAGTATATAAATGTATATAGTATAAAGAGTGAGATACAGGAGTGAGAGTATATAAATGTATATAGTATAAAGAGTGAGATACAGGAGTGAGAGTATATAAATGTATATAGTATAAAGAGTGAAATACAGGAGTGAGAGTATATAAATGTATATAGTATAAAGAGTGAGAGTATATAAATGTATATAGTATAAAGAGTGAGATACAGGAGTGAGTCTATATAAATGTATATAGTATAAAGAGTGAGATACAGGAGTGAGAGTATATAAATGTATATAGTATAAAGAGTGAGATACAAGAGTGAGAGTATATAAATGTATATAGTATAAAGAGTGAGATACAGGAGTGAGTCTATATAAATGTATATAGTATAAAGAGTGAGATACAGGACTGAGTGTATATAAATGTATATAGTATAAAGAGTGAGATACAAGAGTGAGAGTATATAAATGTATATAGTATAAAGAGTGAGATACAGGAGTGAGAGTATATAAATGTATATAGTATAAAGAGTGAGATACAGGAGTGAGAGTATATAAATGTATATAGTATAAAGAGTGAGATACAGGAGTGAGAGTATATAAATGTATATAGTATAAAGAGTGAGATACAGGACTGAGAGTATATAAATGTATATTGTATAAAGAGTGAGATACAGGAGTGAGAGTATATAAATGTATATAGTATAAAGAGTGAGATACAGGAGTGAGAGTATATAAATGTATATAGTATAAAGAGTGAGATACAGGAGTGAGAGTATATAAATGTATATAGTATAAAGAGTGAGATACAGGAGTGAGAGTATATAAATGTATATAGTATAAAGAGTGAGATACAGGAGTGAGAGTATATAAATGTATATAGTATAAAGAGTGAGATACAGGAGTGAGTATATAAATGTATATAGTATAAAGAGTGAGATACAGGAGTGAGAGTATATAAATGTATATAGTATAAAGAGTGAGATACAGGAGTGAGTGTATATAAATGTATATAGTATAAAGAGTGAGATACAGGAGTGAGAGTATATAAATGTATATAGTATAAAGAGTGAGATACAGGAGTGAGAGTATATAAATGTATATAGTATAAAGAGTGAGATATAGGAGTGAGAGTATATAAATGTATATAGTATAAAGAGTGAGATACAGGAGTGAGTGTATATAAATGTATATAGTATAAAGAGTGAGATACAGGAGTGAGAGTATATAAATGTATATAGTATAAAGAGTGAGATACAGGAGTGAGTATATAAATGTATATAGTATAAAGAGTGAGATACAGGAGTGAGAGTATATAAATGTATATAGTATAAAGAGTGAGATACAGGAGTGAGAGTATATAAATGTATATAGTATAAAGAGTGAGATACAGGAGTGAGAGTATATAAATGTATATAGTATAAAGAGTGAGATACAGGAGTGAGAGTATATAAATGTATATAGTATAAAGAGTGAGATACAGGAGTGAGAGTATATAAATGTATATAGTATAAAGAGTGAGATACAGGAGTGAGAGTATATAAATGTATATAGTATAAAGAGTGAGATACAGGAGTGAGTGTATATAAATGTATATAGTATAAAAAATGAGATACAGGAGTGAGAGTATATAAATGTATATAGTATAAAGCGTGAGATACAGGAGTGAGAGTATATAAATGTATATAGTATAAAGAGTGAGATATAGGAGTGAGAGTATATAAATGTATATAGTATAAAGAGTGAGATACAGGAGTGAGTGTATATAAATGTATATAGTATAAAGAGTGAGATACAGGAGTGAGTGTATATAAATGTATATAGTATAAAGAGTGAGATACAGGAGTGAGAGTATATAAATGTATATAGTATAAAGAGTGAGATACAGGAGTGAGAGTATATAAATGTATATAGTATAAAGAGTGAGATACAGGAGTGAGAGTATATAAATGTATATAGTATAGAGAGTGAAATACAGGAGTGAGAGTATATAAATGTATATAGTATAAAGAGTGAGATACAGGAGTGAGAGTATATAAATGTATATAGTATAAAGAGTGAGATACAAGAGTGAGAGTATATAAATGTATATAGTATAAAGAGTGAGATACATGAGTGAGAGTATATAAATGTATATAGTATAAAGAGTGAGAGTATATAAATGTATATAGTATAAAGAGTGAGAGTATATAAATGTATATAGTATAAAGAGTGAGATACAAGAGTGAGTGTATATAAATGTATATAGTATAGAGAGTGAGATACAGGAGTGAGAGTATATAAATGTATATAGTATAAAGAGTGAGATACAGGAGTGAGAGTATATAAATGTATATAGTATAAAGAGTGAGATACAGGAGTGAGAGTATATAAATGTATATAGTATAAAGAGTGAGATACAGGAGTGAGAGTATATAAATGTATATAGTATAAAGAGTGAAATACAGGAGTGAGAGTATATAAATGTATATTGTATAAAGAGTGAGATACAGGAGTGAGAGTATATAAATGTATATAGTATAAAGAGTGAGATACAGGAGTGAGAGTATATAAATGTATATAGTATAAAGAGTGAGATACAAGAGTGAGTGTATATAAATGTATATAGTATAAAGAGTGAGATACAGGAGTGAGAGTATATAAATGTATATAGTATAAAGAGTGAGATACAGGAGTGAGAGTATATAAATGTATATAGTATAAAGAGTGAGATACAGGAGTGAGAGTATATAAATGTATATAGTATAAAAGAGTAAAATACAGGAGTGAGAGTATATAAATGTATATAGTATAAAGAGTGAGATACAGGAGTGAGAGTATATAAATGTATATAGTATAAAGAGTGAGATACAGGAGTGAGAGTATATAAATGTATATAGTATAAAGAGTAAAATACAGGAGTGAGAGTATATAAATGTATATAGTATAAAGAGTGAGATACAAGAGTGAGAGTATATAAATGTATATAGTATAGAGAGTGAAATACAGGAGTGAGAGTATATAAATGTATATAGTATAAAGAGTGAGATACAGGAGTGAGAGTATATAAATGTATATAGTATAAAGAGTAAAATACAGGAGTGAGAGTATATAAATGTATATAGTATAAAGAGTGAGATACACGAGTGAGAGTATATAAATGTATATAGTATAGAGAGTGAGATACAGGAGTGAGAGTATATAAATGTATATAGTATAAAGAGTGAGATACAAGAGTGAGAGTGTATAAATGTATATAGTATAAAGAGTGAGATACAGGAGTGAGAGTATATAAATGTATATAGTATAAAGAGTGAGATACAGGAGTGAGAGTATATAAATGTATATAGTATAAAGAGTGAAATACAGGAGTGAGAGTATATAAATGCATATAGTATAAAGAGTGAGAGTATATAAATGTACATAGTATAAAGAGTGAAATACAGGAGTGAGAGTATATAAATGTATATAGTATAAAGAGTGAGAGTATATAAATGTATATAGTATAAAGAGTGAGATACAGGAGTGAGAGTATATAAATGTATATAGTATAAAGAGTGAGATACAGGAGTGAGAGTATATAAATGTATATAGTATAAAGAGTGAGATACAGGAGTGAGAGTATATAAATGTATATAGTATAAAGAGTGAAATACAGGAGTGAGAGTATATAAATGTATATAGTATAAAGAGTGAGAGTATATAAATGTATATAGTATAAAGAGTGAGATACAGGAGTGAGTCTATATAAATGTATATAGTATAAAGAGTGAGATACAGGAGTGAGAGTATATAAATGTATATAGTATAAAGAGTGAGATACAAGAGTGAGAGTATATAAATGTATATAGTATAAAGAGTGAGATACAGGAGTGAGTCTATATAAATGTATATAGTATAAAGAGTGAGATACAGGACTGAGTGTATATAAATGTATATAGTATAAAGAGTGAGATACAAGAGTGAGAGTATATAAATGTATATAGTATAAAGAGTGAGATACAGGAGTGAGAGTATATAAATGTATATAGTATAAAGAGTGAGATACAGGAGTGAGAGTATATAAATGTATATAGTATAAAGAGTGAGATACAGGAGTGAGAGTATATAAATGTATATAGTATAAAGAGTGAGATACAGGACTGAGAGTATATAAATGTATATTGTATAAAGAGTGAGATACAGGAGTGAGAGTATATAAATGTATATAGTATAAAGAGTGATATACAGGAGTGAGAGTATATAAATGTATATAGTATAAAGAGTGAGATACAGGAGTGAGAGTATATAAATGTATATAGTATAAAGAGTGAGATACAGGAGTGAGAGTATATAAATGTATATAGTATAAAGAGTGAGATACAGGAGTGAGAGTATATAAATGTATATAGTATAAAGAGTGAGATACAGGAGTGAGAGTATATAAATGTATATAGTATAAAGAGTGAGATACAGGAGTGAGAGTATATAAATGTATATAGTATAAAGAGTGAGATACAGGAGTGAGAGTATATAAATGTATATAGTATAAAGAGTGAGATACAGGAGTGAGAGTATATAAATGTATATAGTATAAAGAGTGAGATACAGGAGTGAGTGTATATAAATGTATATAGTATAAAGAGTGAGATACAGGAGTGAGAGTATATAAATGTATATAGTATAAAGAGTGAGATACAGGAGTGAGAGTATATAAATGTATATAGTATAAAGAGTGAGATATAGGAGTGAGAGTATATAAATGTATATAGTATAAAGAGTGAGATACAGGAGTGAGTGTATATAAATGTATATAGTATAAAGAGTGAGATACAGGAGTGAGAGTATATAAATGTATATAGTATAAAGAGTGAGATACAGGAGTGAGAGTATATAAATGTATATAGTATAAAGAGTGAGATACAGGAGTGAGAGTATATAAATGTATATAGTATAAAGAGTGAGATACAGGAGTGAGTGTATATAAATGTATATAGTATAAAGAGTGAGATACAGGAGTGAGAGTATATAAATGTATATAGTATAAAGAGTGAGATACAGGAGTGAGAGTATATAAATGTATATAGTATAAAGAGTGAGATACAGGAGTGAGTGTATATAAATGTATATAGTATAAAGAGTGAGATACAGGAGTGAGAGTATATAAATGTATATAGTATAAAGCGTGAGATACAGGAGTGAGAGTATATAAATGTATATAGTATAAAGAGTGAGATATAGGAGTGAGAGTATATAAATGTATATAGTATAAAGAGTGAGATACAGGAGTGAGTGTATATAAATGTATATAGTATAAAGAGTGAGATACAGGAGTGAGAGTATATAAATGTATATAGTATAAAGAGTGAGATACAGGAGTGAGAGTATATAAATGTATATAGTATAAAGAGTGAGATACAGGACTGAGTGTATATAAATGTATATAGTATAAAGAGTGAGATACAGGAGTGAGAGTATATAAATGTATATAGTATAAAGAGTGAGATACAGGAGTGAGAGTATATAAATGTATATAGTATAAAGAGTAAAATACAGGAGTAAGAGTATATAAATGTATATAGTATAAAGAGTGAGATACAGGAGTGAGAGTATATAAATGTATATAGTATAAAGAGTGAGATACAGGAGTGAGAGTATATAAATGTATATAGTATAAAGAGTGAGATACAGGAGTGAGAGTATATAAATGTATATAGTATAAAGCGTGAGATACAGGAGTGAGAGTATATAAATGTATATAGTATAAAGAGTGCGATACATGAGTGAGTCTATATAAATGTATATAGTATAAAGAGTGAGATACAGGACTGAGTGTATATAAATGTATATAGTATAAAGAGTGAGAGTATATAAATGTATATAGTATAAAGAGTGAGATACAGGAGTGAGTCTATATAAATGTATATAGTATAAAGAGTGAGATACAGGAGTGAGTCTATATAAATGTATATAGTATAAAGAGTGAGGTACAGGACTGAGTGTATATAAATGTATATAGTATAAAGAGTGAGATACAGGAGTGAGAGTATATAAATGTATATAGTATAAAGAGTGAGATACAGGAGTGAGTCTATATAAATGTATATAGTATAAAGAGTGAGATACAGGAGTGAGAGTATATAAATGTATATAGTATAAAGAGTGAGATACAAGAGTGAGTGTATATAAATGTATATAGTATAAAGAGTGAGATACAGGACTGAGTGTATATAAATGTATATAGTATAAAGAGTGAGATACAGGAGTGAGTGTATATAAATGTATATAGTATAAAGAGTGAGATACAGGAGTGAGAGTATATAAATGTATATAGTATAAAGAGTGAGATACAGGAGTGAGAGTATATAAATGTATATAGTATAAAGAGTGAGATACAGGAGTGAGAGTATATAAATGTATATAGTATAAAGAGTGAGATACAGGAGTGAGAGTATATAAATGTATATAGTATAAAGCGTGAGATACAGGAGTGAGAGTATATAAATGTATATAGTATAAAGAGTGAGATACAGGAGTGAGTGTATATAAATGTATATAGTATAAAGAGTGAGATACAAGAGTGAGAGTATATAAATGTATATAGTATAAAGAGTGAGATACAGGAGTGAGAGTATATAAATGTATATAGTATAAAGAGTGAGATACAGGACTGAGTGTATATAAATGTATATAGTATAAAGAGTGAGAGTATATAAATGTATATAGTATAAAGAGTGAGATACAGGAGTGAGTCTATATAAATGTATATAGTATAAAGAGTGAGATACAGGACTGAGTGTATATAAATGTATATAGTATAAAGAGTGAGATACAGGAGTGAGAGTATATAAATGTATATAGTATAAAGAGTGAGATACAGGAGTGAGTCTATATAAATGTATATAGTATAAAGAGTGAGATACAGGAGTGAGAGTATATAAATGTATATAGTATAAAGAGTGAGATACAAGAGTGAGAGTATATAAATGTATATAGTATAAAGAGTGAGATACAGGACTGAGTGTATATAAATGTATATAGTATAAAGAGTGAGATACAGGACTGAGTGTATATAAATGTATATAGTATAAAGAGTGAGATACAGAGTGAGAGTATATAAATGTATATAGTATAAAGAGTGAGATACAGGAGTGAGTGTATATAAATGTATATAGTATAAAGAGTGAGATACAGGAGTGAGAGTATATAAATGTATATAGTATAAAGAGTGAGATACAGGAGTGAGAGTATATAAATGTATATAGTATAAAGAGTGAGATACAGGAGTGAGTGTATATAAATGTATATAGTATAAAGAGTGAGATACAGGAGTGAGAGTATATAAATGTATATAGTATAAAGAGTGAGATACAGGAGTGAGAGTATATAAATGTATATAGTATAAAGAGTGAGATACAGGAGTGAGAGTATATAAATGTATATAGTATAAAGAGTGAGATACAGGACTGAGTGTATATAAATGTATATAGTATAAAGAGTGAGATACAGGAGTGAGAGTATATAAATGTATATAGTATAAAGAGTGAGATACAGGAGTGAGTGTATATAAATGTATATAGTATAAAGAGTGAGATACAGGAGTGAGAGTATATAAATGTATATAGTATAAAGAGTGAGATACAGGAGTGAGAGTATATAAATGTATATAGTATAAAGAGTGAGATACAGGAGTGAGAGTATATAAATGTATATAGTATAAAGCGTGAGATACAGGAGTGAGAGTATATAAATGTATATAGTATAAAGAGTGAGATACAGGAGTGAGAGTATATAAATGTATATAGTATAGAGAGTAAGAGTATATAAATGTATATAGTATAAAGAGTGAGATACAGGAGTGAGAGTATATAAATGTATATAGTATAAAGCGTGAGATACAGGAGTGAGAGTATATAAATGTATATAGTATAGAGAGTGAAATATAAGAGTGACAGTATATAAATGTATATAGTATAAAGAGTGAAATACAGGAGTGAGAGTATATAAATGTATATAGTATAAAGAGTGAGATACAGGAGTGCGAGTATATAAATGTATATAGTATAAAGCGTGAGATACAGGAGTGAGAGTATATAAATGTATATAGTATAGAGAGTGAAATATAAGAGTGACAGTATATAAATGTATATAGTATAAAGAGTGATATACAGGAGTGAGAGTATATAAATGTATATATTATAAAGAGTGAGATACAAGAGTGAGAGTATATAAATGTATATAGTATAAAGAGTGAGATACAGGAGTGAGTCTATATAAATGTATATAGTATAAAGAGTGAGATACAGGAGTGAGAGTACATAAATGTATATAGTATAAAGAGTGAGATACAGGAGTGAGAGTATATAAATGTATATAGTATAAAGAGTGAAATACAGGAGTGAGAGTATATAAATGTATATAGTATAAAGCGTGAGATACAGGAGTGAGAGTATATAAATGTATATAGTATAAAGAGTGAGATACAGGAGTGAGAGTATATAAATGTATATAGTATAAAGAGTGAGATACAGGAGTGAGAGTATATAAATGTATATAGTATAAAGAGTGAGATACAGGACTGAGAGTATATAAATGTATATTGTATAAAGAGTGAGATACAGGAGTGAGAGTATATAAATGTATATAGTATAAAGAGTGAGATACAGGAGTGAGAGTATATAAATGTATATAGTATAAAGAGTGAGATACAGGAGTGAGAGTATATAAATGTATATAGTATAAAGAGTGAGATACAGGAGTGAGAGTATATAAATGTATATAGTATAAAGAGTGAGATACAGGAGTGAGAGTATATAAATGTATATAGTATAAAGAGTGAGATACAGGAGTGAGAGTATATAAATGTATATAGTATAAAGAGTGAGATACAGGAGTGAGAGTATATAAATGTATATAGTATAAAGAGTGAGATACAGGAGTGAGTGTATATAAATGTATATAGTATAAAGAGTGAGATACAGGAGTGAGAGTATATAAATGTATATAGTATAAAGAGTGAGATACAGGAGTGAGAGTATATAAATGTATATAGTATAAAGAGTGAGATATAGGAGTGAGAGTATATAAATGTATATAGTATAAAGAGTGAGATACAGGAGTGAGTGTATATAAATGTATATAGTATAAAGAGTGAGATACAGGAGTGAGAGTATATAAATGTATATAGTATAAAGAGTGAGATACAGGAGTGAGAGTATATAAATGTATATAGTATAAAGAGTGAGATACAGGAGTGAGAGTATATAAATGTATATAGTATAAAGAGTGAGATACAGGAGTGAGTGTATATAAATGTATATAGTATAAAGAGTGAGATACAGGAGTGAGAGTATATAAATGTATATAGTATAAAGAGTGAGATACAGGAGTGAGAGTATATAAATGTATATAGTATAAAGAGTGAGATACAGGAGTGAGTGTATATAAATGTATATAGTATAAAGAGTGAGATACAGGAGTGAGAGTATATAAATGTATATAGTATAAAGCGTGAGATACAGGAGTGAGAGTATATAAATGTATATAGTATAAAGAGTGAGATATAGGAGTGAGAGTATATAAATGTATATAGTATAAAGAGTGAGATACAGGAGTGAGTGTATATAAATGTATATAGTATAAAGAGTGAGATACAGGAGTGAGAGTATATAAATGTATATAGTATAAAGAGTGAGATACAGGAGTGAGAGTATATAAATGTATATAGTATAAAGAGTGAGATACAGGACTGAGTGTATATAAATGTATATAGTATAAAGAGTGAGATACAGGAGTGAGAGTATATAAATGTATATAGTATAAAGAGTGAGATACAGGAGTGAGAGTATATAAATGTATATAGTATAAAGAGTAAAATACAGGAGTAAGAGTATATAAATGTATATAGTATAAAGAGTGAGATACAGGAGTGAGAGTATATAAATGTATATAGTATAAAGAGTGAGATACAGGAGTGAGAGTATATAAATGTATATAGTATAAAGAGTGAGATACAGGAGTGAGAGTATATAAATGTATATAGTATAAAGCGTGAGATACAGGAGTGAGAGTATATAAATGTATATAGTATAAAGAGTGAGATACATGAGTGAGTCTATATAAATGTATATAGTATAAAGAGTGAGATACAGGACTGAGTGTATATAAATGTATATAGTATAAAGAGTGAGAGTATATAAATGTATATAGTATAAAGAGTGAGATACAGGAGTGAGTCTATATAAATGTATATAGTATAAAGAGTGAGATACAGGAGTGAGTCTATATAAATGTATATAGTATAAAGAGTGAGGTACAGGACTGAGTGTATATAAATGTATATAGTATAAAGAGTGAGATACAGGAGTGAGAGTATATAAATGTATATAGTATAAAGAGTGAGATACAGGAGTGAGTCTATATAAATGTATATAGTATAAAGAGTGAGATACAGGAGTGAGAGTATATAAATGTATATAGTATAAAGAGTGAGATACAAGAGTGAGTGTATATAAATGTATATAGTATAAAGAGTGAGATACAGGACTGAGTGTATATAAATGTATATAGTATAAAGAGTGAGATACAGGAGTGAGTGTATATAAATGTATATAGTATAAAGAGTGAGATACAGGAGTGAGAGTATATAAATGTATATAGTATAAAGAGTGAGATACAGGAGTGAGAGTATATAAATGTATATAGTATAAAGAGTGAGATACAGGAGTGAGAGTATATAAATGTATATAGTATAAAGAGTGAGATACAGGAGTGAGAGTATATAAATGTATATAGTATAAAGAGTGAGATACAGGAGTGAGTGTATATAAATGTATATAGTATAAAGAGTGAGATACAGGAGTGAGAGTATATAAATGTATATAGTATAAAGAGTGAGATACAGGAGTGAGAGTATATAAATGTATATAGTATAAAGAGTGAGATACAGGAGTGAGAGTATATAAATGTATATAGTATAAAGCGTGAGATACAGGAGTGAGAGTATATAAATGTATATAGTATAAAGAGTGAGATACAGGAGTGAGTGTATATAAATGTATATAGTATAAAGAGTGAGATACAAGAGTGAGAGTATATAAATGTATATAGTATAAAGAGTGAGATACAAGAGTGAGAGTATATAAATGTATATAGTATAAAGAGTGAGATACAGGAGTGAGAGTATATAAATGTATATAGTATAAAGAGTGAGATACAGGACTGAGTGTATATAAATGTATATAGTATAAAGAGTGAGAGTATATAAATGTATATAGTATAAAGAGTGAGATACAGGAGTGAGTCTATATAAATGTATATAGTATAAAGAGTGAGATACAGGACTGAGTGTATATAAATGTATATAGTATAAAGAGTGAGATACAGGAGTGAGAGTATATAAATGTATATAGTATAAAGAGTGAGATACAGGAGTGAGTCTATATAAATGTATATAGTATAAAGAGTGAGATACAGGAGTGAGAGTATATAAATGTATATAGTATAAAGAGTGAGATACAAGAGTGAGAGTATATAAATGTATATAGTATAAAGAGTGAGATACAGGACTGAGTGTATATAAATGTATATAGTATAAAGAGTGAGATACAGGACTGAGTGTATATAAATGTATATAGTATAAAGAGTGAGATACAGAGTGAGTGTATATAAATGTATATAGTATAAAGAGTGAGATACAGGAGTGAGAGTATATAAATGTATATAGTATAAAGAGTGAGATACAGGAGTGAGTGTATATAAATGTATATAGTATAAAGAGTGAGATACAGGAGTGAGAGTATATAAATGTATATAGTATAAAGAGTGAGATACAGGAGTGAGAGTATATAAATGTATATAGTATAAAGAGTGAGATACAGGAGTGAGTGTATATAAATGTATATAGTATAAAGAGTGAGATACAGGAGTGAGAGTATATAAATGTATATAGTATAAAGAGTGAGATACAGGAGTGAGAGTATATAAATGTATATAGTATAAAGAGTGAGATACAGGAGTGAGAGTATATAAATGTATATAGTATAAAGAGTGAGATACAGGACTGAGTGTATATAAATGTATATAGTATAAAGAGTGAGATACAGGAGTGAGAGTATATAAATGTATATAGTATAAAGAGTGAGATACAGGAGTGAGTGTATATAAATGTATATAGTATAAAGAGTGAGATACAGGAGTGAGAGTATATAAATGTATATAGTATAAAGAGTGAGATACAGGAGTGAGAGTATATAAATGTATATAGTATAAAGAGTGAGATACAGGAGTGAGAGTATATAAATGTATATAGTATAAAGCGTGAGATACAGGAGTGAGAGTATATAAATGTATATAGTATAAAGAGTGAGATACAGGAGTGAGAGTATATAAATGTATATAGTATAGAGAGTAAGAGTATATAAATGTATATAGTATAAAGAGTGAGATACAGGAGTGAGAGTATATAAATGTATATAGTATAAAGCGTGAGATACAGGAGTGAGAGTATATAAATGTATATAGTATAGAGAGTGAAATATAAGAGTGACAGTATATAAATGTATATAGTATAAAGAGTGAAATACAGGAGTGAGAGTATATAAATGTATATAGTATAAAGAGTGAGATACAGGAGTGCGAGTATATAAATGTATATAGTATAAAGCGTGAGATACAGGAGTGAGAGTATATAAATGTATATAGTATAGAGAGTGAAATATAAGAGTGACAGTATATAAATGTATATAGTATAAAGAGTGATATACAGGAGTGAGAGTATATAAATGTATATATTATAAAGAGTGAGATACAAGAGTGAGAGTATATAAATGTATATAGTATAAAGAGTGAGATACAGGAGTGAGTCTATATAAATGTATATAGTATAAAGAGTGAGATACAGGAGTGAGAGTATATAAATGTATATAGTATAAAGAGTGAAATACAGGAGTGAGAGTATATAAATGTATATAGTATAAAGCGTGAGATACAGGAGTGAGAGTATATAAATGTATATAGTATAAAGAGTGAGATACAGGAGTGAGAGTATATAAATGTATATAGTATAAAGAGTGAGATACAGGAGTGAGAGTATATAAATGTATATAGTATAAAGAGTGAGATACAGGAGTGAGAGTATATAAATGTATATAGTATAAAGAGTGATATACAGGAGTGAGAGTATATAAATGTATATATTATAAAGAGTGAGATACAAGAGTGAGAGTATATAAATGTATATAGTATAGAGTGAGATACAGGAGTGAGAGTATATAAATGTATATAGTATAAAGAGTGAGATACAGGAGTGAGAGTATATAAATGTATATAGTATAAAGAGTGAGATACAGGAGTGAGTGTATATATATATACTTTAATTTCACGAACCGGGAGACAAATAATAAACTGCAACATGAGATAAAGAAATAGAAAAGAAACGGTTTCAAATCATTGTAAAATATACTTCAACATTTTGTTTTTTAATTGTTTGTTTGGGAAATAGAGATAATATCCCTGCGTTTCTCTAAATATTTTACAATGATTTGAAACCGTTTCTTTTCTATTTCTTTATCTCATGTTGCAGTTTATTATTTGCCTCCCGATTCGTTTACATCCGGCTTTAAACTCTACAGATTTACAAATATCAGCAATTGTCATATTGTACGTGCATCGAAGTATGGCAGGAAAGTGCCTCTATGAATGAGGGGACAGTCGCCGACATGATAAAAAATTTAAAGATTCACTCATTTTAAATAAATAGTTGCTAGACAATATACTGCTGCGTTACGTGTTCCGGAACCACTGGTGCGTTGACATGTCTTGATCAGATGTACCGGATATAAACCTTGGGAGTCGACATTGACATTCACTCATGCCATGATTAAGGACACAGGAGGTGTCTGAAGCGCGTAGGAGAACGACCAATGCAATTCACCCCTTTTTTGCACTTTGATCATTTTAAAGTTGTATACCAATAAAATTGGAACTCCGATTCCTTTTACAAACCACCAGCGCTGGATCAAAGTTTTCTCTTTTCTCTAGCGTTTATCATCTACCTCCTCACTAGCAAGGCAAATCCCATCTTAGAACAACAAGGACCTGTATCCTCAGACCTAGCCTTGTTCCTGCAGTCTTTCCGTGCCGCGTTCGAGGAGCCGGGCCGCAGCCACTCTGCTAACCCTCAAGCAAGAGGGTTCCACAGTAGGAGAGTATGCTATCTCCTTCCGTACCCTGGCAGCAGAGCTGGCATGGAGAAATGAGGCATTAGTGGCGAGCTTTGGCAGGTACTGTCCTCGCACATCAAGGACGAGCTTGTACCCCGCGACCTTCCTTCTTCCTTAGATGCCCTCATCCTGTTGGCCACTCGGGTTGACATGAGGATTCGGGAGCGCACTCAGTAGGTTTGACAGTAGAGTCGGTGTCACAGACCAGCACCCTCAGCCCAGAGACCACTATTTCCTTCCCCTAGTGCGCTACCTGAAGAACCTATGCAGGTAGACAGAGTCCGGTTGTCCGAACAAGAGAAACAGCACAGACGTTCTTCTGGATTATGTCTGTATTGTGGCCTTAAGGGTCATTTTGTGCGCCAATGCCCACAGAAACCGGGAAACTCCAGCACCTAGAGTTGGTTGGAAAGGCAACTCTAAGTGGTATGTCTCCAAACGTCAAAACCTCTTCCAAACTATCCATTCCTGTGGCCATCGTCTCCGGAGAGACATCACATTCCTCCTCTGCCTATCTTGACTCCAGAGCATCTGCAAATTTCATCCAGCAGGATCTAGTGGATCGCTTACATCTACCCACAGTTCTTCTGGAGAGACCCCTGGTTGTTGCATCTGTGAATGGTCTACCATTGCCCGATCCAATTGTGTTCATCACGGAACCATTAACGCTACAAGTCGGAGCTCTTCACTCTGAACAGATCGCCTTCGTCGTATTGCCAAAAGGGATCAACCTTATTCTGCTGGGCCTGCCTTGGCTTCGTCTACACGCTCTGGTTCTCGACTGGAGTTCCAGAGAAGTTCTCAAATGGGGTCCCAGATGCCATAGCCACCCTGTTGTGCCCCCACTGCATCAGTCATTCTCCGATCTACCATCTCATTACACTAGTTTTGCGGATGTTTTCAGTAAAAGGGAAGAAGAGATTTACTCCCTGACGCTTCACCACCTCGAGGGCGCATTTACCCTCTTTCCCTACCAGAGACCCAAGACATGTCTGCCTACGTTAAAGCGAATCTCGAAAGAAGGTTCATCTGAAATTCTTCCTCCCGGATTCTTCTTCGTGAAAAAGAAAGAAGGACAGATCTCTTCGGCCACGTATCGACTACCGGGGCCTGAAAAATAATAACCGTTAAAAATAAGTACCCCCTGCCGCTCATCTCAGAACTTTTTGACAGAATCCGTGGGGCCAAGGTATTCACAAACCTGGACCTACGCGGAGCATATAACTTGATCCGTATCCGCAGAGGAGACAAATTTAAAACCGCATTTAACACCCGAGACGGCCATTACGAATAGCTTGTGATGCCCTTTGGCACGTGTAAAGCTCCAGCTGTGTTCCAGGAATTTATAAATGACATTTTCCGTGATCTGGTGTATGTCTGTGTAGTAGACTATCTGGACTACATCCTGATTTACTCGCCGGATTTAATGACGCATCGGAGGCATGTTCGCCAAGTTCTGTCACGGTTAAGGGAGAACTGCCTATACACTAAAATTGAGAAGTGTGTGTTCGAGAGAAGCTCTCTGCCCTTCCTGGGCTACATCGTGTCCGACCGTGACCTCAAGACGGACCCAGAGAAGGTGATATCCGTCTTGGAGTGGCCACGTCCACAGGGCCTTCGACCCATACAAAGATTTCTGGGATTCGCGAACTTCTATCTGCAGTTTATCCCGAACTTCTCATCTCTGACTGCCCCAAATTTGGCCCTCACCAAGAAGGGGGCGAACGCCAAGGTTTGACCTCCAGAGGCAGAATCAGCATTTACTAAGCTCAAGGGCGCTTTCATCTCAGCAGCTGTTCTTCATCACCCTGATGCTTCTCGGCAGTTCCAGCTGGAAGTGGACGCATCTTCCGTTGGTGCTGGAGCAAAATAACTCTAAGAGCAAGATGGTGGCTTGTGACTTCTTCTCGAAATTTTTCTCTCCGGCAGAGCACAACTATTCCACCAGGGATCGGGAGTTGCTGGCCATCAAGTTGGCATTAGAGGAATGGTGTTAGGGATCTGCCAGGTACTTCATCTAGGTATACTCCTGGGATTAATCAATCCACACCTGAGGCCAGACCTGTTCCACTGACACCATCTCCCACCAACCAGGGTGGCAGGCTCAGGAGTGGGAGAGCCTATCGCGGCCTGGTCTGTCGGAGTTAGCTCCGCCCCCTGTCCTTTATTACCTGCCCTGTTCTCTCCCTCAGTGCTTGTAATTCTTTTGGATTCCTGGCCCCACTGCTGCTTGCTCCAGCCTGCTTCTGCCGTGCTTCTGCCTTGCTGCAGTTCTGCTTGACCTGCTTTGCTTTGCCCCTGGCTTGCTTCTGTCTCCGTGCCCGCTCGGGTGTACTCACTTCGTCCTGGTCCTGACTGTTCGTTCGCCGCTCCGTTTCCTCGTGGCGTTCCGTGGCTACTGCCCCTTCCCTTGCGTGTTCCCTGTTTGTTTTCCTGTGCACTTAGACAGCGTAGGGACCGCCGCCCAGTTGTACCTCGTCGCCTAGGGCGGGTCGTTGCAAGTAGGCAGGGACAGGGCGGTGGGTAGATTAGGGCTCACTTTCCCTTCACCTCCTTCCTGCCATTACATAATTACAAGCCGTTACCTAGTCTACCATTTCTCCACGCTGACGCTATCATGGACCCCCTTGAGACCCTGACCCAGCAGATGCAGGGCCTCTCCCTACAGGTCCAGGCCCTGGCCCAAAGGGTCAATCAGGGTGACGCTGCTTTAGTAGTACCCCTCACCTCACCTCTAGAACCCGACCTCAAGTTACCTGACCGGTTCTCAGGGGACCGTAAGACGTTTCTCTCCTTCCGGGAGAGTTGCAGACTGTATTTCCGCCTAAAGCCCCACTCCTCAGGTTCCGAGAACCAGCGGGTGGGTATCATCATATCCCGACTCCAGGAAGGGCCCCAAGAGTGGGCCTTCTCCTTGGCTCCTGACGCCCCTGAACTTTCCTCTGTTGATCGTTTTTTCTCTGCCCTCGGACTCATTTAAGACGAGACTGACAGGACTGCTTTAGCCGAGAGTCAGCTGGTGACCTTACGTCAGGGTAGGAGACCGGTTGAGGAATACTGTTCTGATTTTAGGAAGTGGTGCGTAGCTTCTCAGTGGAACGATCCGGCCCTAAGGTGCCAGTTTAGGTTAGGATTATCTGACGCCCTGAAGGATCTGCTGGTTAGCTACCCCTCGTCTGACTCCCTTGACCAGGTTATGGCCCTAGCAGTACGACTTGACCGACGTCTCAGGGAACGTCAGCTAGAACGCTTCAGTGTGCTCCCCTCTGACTTTTCTGCGATCCTCCCCGAGGTCCCGTCTCCTCGCCCCTCCACGGAGGACTCGGAGGTACCTATGCAACTCGGGGCCTCCATGTCCCCTCGACAACGTAGGGAGTTTCGCAGAATGAATGGTCTCTGCTTCTACTGTGGGGACGACAAGCATCTACTGAACACCTGTCCCAGGCGCAAGAATAAGAAGCCGGAAAACTTCCGCGCCTAAGTGATCATCGGGGAGGTCACTTGGGCGCACAGGTATTTCCCGTTAATGTGAAACGCAATAAAATTTTGCTTCCCTTTCAGGTCTCGTTTGCTGGCCGGTCTGCCACGGGCAGTGCTTTCGTGGATTCTGGCTCATCTGCTAATATCATGTCTGTGGAATTTGCTATGTCTCTAAAGATGCCTTGTATTGATTTACCTTATCCTATCCCTGTAGTAGGAATCGACGCAACTCCCCTTGCTAATGGTTATTTTACTCAGCATACTCCTGTTTTTGAACTCCTGGTTGGCTCCATGCATTTGGAGCAGTGCTCTGTACTGGTGATGCAGGGATTATCGTCCGATCTGGTATTAGGTCTTCCCTGGTTGCAGTTGCATAATCCCACGTTTGATTGGAATACTGGGGATCTCACCAAATGGGGTAATGAATGTCTTATGTCATGTCTTTCTGTTAACTCTATTTCTCCCCGGGAGGAGGTAATAATAATAATAATAATAATAATAATCTTTATTTATATAGCGCCAACATATTACGCAGCACTTTACAATGTAGAGGGAACATGAAAACAATATCAGACATTACATAGTGACAAAGTTCATTTACAATTCAAACCTGGGGAGTGAGGACCCTGCTCGCAAGAGCTTACAATCTATGAGGACATAATGGAGACACAAAGTGTAATAGTGTTTGTTCTGTACAATGGTCCGGCCATTTTTATACACATGCGGTGGTAACATAAAGCTGCATGAGCCGCTTCCTGAGTTTGTTCAGGACTTCGCCGATGTGTTTTCTAAGGAGGCCTCCGAGGTGTTGCCCCCCCATAGAGATTACGATTGCGCTATCGATTTGGTGCCTGGTGCCAAAATTCCTAAGGGTAGGATATTTAATCTTTCATGTCCTGAACATGAAGCTATGAGGGTGTATATCCAAGAATGCCTGGCCAAGGGTTTCATTCGCCCCTCGACTTCTCCTGTAGGTGCTGGCTTCTTCTTCGTGGGGAAGAAGGATGGTGGTCTTAGGCCGTGCATTGATTATCGTAACCTGAATAAGGTCACCGTAAGGAACCAGTACCCACTTCCTTTGATTCCGGATCTTTTTAATCAGGTTCAGGGAGCCCAATGGTTTTCTAAGTTCGATCTACGGGGGGCATATAACCTTATCCGCATCAAAGAGGGGGATGAGTGGAAAACTGCGTTCAACACACCCGAGGGTCATTTCAAATACCTGGTCATGCCCTTTGGGTTGTGTAATGCCCCTGCTGTCTTCCAGAATTTTATTAATGAAATCCTGAGAGTACCTGGGTAATTTTCTTGTTGTGTACCTTGATGACATACTGGTGTTTTCCAAGGACTGGTCCTCCCACGTGGAGCATGTCAGGAAGGTGCTCCAGGTCCTTCGGGAGAATAATCTGTTTGCTAAGACTGAAAAATGTGTCTTTGGGGTACAGGAGATACCATTTTTAGGGCAAATCCTCACTCCTCATGAATTCCGCATGGACCCTGCCAAGGTTCAGGCTGTGGCGGAATGGGTCCAACCGGCCTCCCTTAAGGCGTTACAGTGTTTTTTAGGGTTCGCCAACTATTACAGGAGATTTATTGCCAACTTCTCGGTCGTCGCTAAGCCTCTTACGGACCTTACCCGCAAGGGTGCTGATGTCCTCCATTGGCCCCCTGAGGCCGTCCAGGCCTTTGAGACTCTCAAGAAGTGCTTTATCTCGGCCCCCGTGCTGATTCAGCCCAACCAAGAGGAGCCATTTATTGTGGAGGTTGACGCTTCCGAGGTGGGAGTGGGGGCCGTCTTGTCCCAGGGTACCAGCTCCCTCACCCATCTCCGCCCCTGTGCTTACTTCTCTAGGAAGTTTTCGCCCACGGAGAGTAACTATGATATTGGCAACCGCGAACTTCTAGCCATTAAATGGGCTTTTGAGGAGTGGCGGCACTTCCTGGAGGGGGCCAGACACCAGGTAACGGTCCTTACGGATCACAAGAATCTGGTTTTCCTAGAATCGGCCCGGAGGCTTAATCCTATACAAGCTCGGTGGGCACTATTCTTTACCAGATTTAATTTCTTGGTTACCTATAGGGCTGGGTCCAAGAATATTAAGGCTGATGCTCTGTCACGTAGTTTCATGGCCAATCCTCCTTCCGAGAAGGATCCTGCTTGTATTTTACCCCCTGGTATAATCGTCTCTGCCACGGATTCTGATTTAGCTTCTGATATCGCGGCTGATCAGGGTGCAGCCCCCGGGAACGTCCCTGGGGACAAACTGTTTGTTCCCCTGCAATACCGGCTGAGGGTACTCAGGGAAAACCATGACTCCGCTCTATCTGGTCATCCTGGCATCTTGGGCACCAAACACCTCATTACCAGAAACTATTGGTGGCCTGGGTTGCCTAAAGACGTTAGGGCTTACGTCGCCGCTTGTGAGGTTTGCGCTAGGTCCAAAACCCCTAGGTCCCGACCTGCGGGCCTACTACGTTCCTTGCCCATTCCCCAGAGACCTTGGACCCATATCTCCATGGATTTTATCACCGATTTGCCTCCATCTCAGGGCAAGTCGGTGGTGTGGGTGGTAGTCGACCGCTTCAGCAAGATGTGCCACTTTGTGCCCCTTAAGAAGCTACCTAACGCCAAGACGTTAGCTTCTTTGTTTGTGAAACACATCCTGCGTCTCCATGGGGCCCCAGTCAATATCGTTTCTGACAGAGGGGTACAATTTGTTTCCTTATTTTGGAGAGCTTTTTGTAAAAAGTTGGAGATTGATCTATCCTTCTCCTCCGCCTTCCATCCCGAAACTAATGGCCAAACGGAAAGGACCAACCAATCCCTGGAACAATATTTAAGGTGTTTCATCTCTGACTGTCAATTCGATTGGGTCTCATTCCTTCCCCTTGCTGAATTTTCCCTGAATAACCGGGTCAGTAACTCGTCAGGGGTCTCCCCGTTTTTCTGTAATTTCGGGTTTAACCCAAGGTTCTCCTCCGTCTCCCCTGGTTGTTCCAATAATCCTGAGGTAGAGGATGTTCATCGGGAACTGTGCACTGTCTGGGCCCAGGTTCAGAAGAACCTAGAGGCGTCCCAGAGCGCACAAAAGATTCAGGCGGATAGTAGACGTTCTGCTAACCCCCGGTTTGTCGTCGGGGATTTGGTCTGGTTGTCGTCCAGGAACTTGCGCCTTAAGGTCCCGTCCAGGAAGTTTGCTCCCCGATTTATTGGACCTTATAAGATCATTGAAGTCCTCAACCCTGTATCCTTCCGTCTGGAGCTCCCCCCATCCTTTCGCATACATGACGTCTTCCATGCCTCCCTCCTTAAACGCTGCTCCCCGTCCTGGTCCCCCTCGAGGATACCTCCTGTTCCCGTTCTCACCCCTGAGGGGGTGGAATTCGAGGTGGCCAAGATTATGGACAGTAGGATGGTCCAGGGCTCCCTCCAGTACCTGGTCCATTGGAGAGGATACGGGCCGGAGGAGAGGACTTGGGTACCTGCCCGTGATGTTCACGCTGGGGTATTGATCAGGAGGTTCCACCTTCTCTTCCCCACTAAACCGGGTCCCCTTAGTAAGGGTCCGGTGGCCCCTCATAAAAGGGGGAGTACTGTTAGGGATCTGCCAGGTACTTCATCTAGGTATACTCCTGGGATTAATCAATCCACACCTGAGGCCAGACCTGTTCCACTGACACCATCTCCCACCAACCAGGGTGGCAGGCTGAGGAGTGGGAGAGCCTATCGCGGCCTGGTCTGTCTGAGTTAGCTCCGCCCCCTGTCCTTTATTACCTGCCCTGTTCTCTCCCTCAGTGCTTGTAATTCTTTTGGATTCCTGGCCCCACTGCTGCTTGCTCCAGCCTGCTTCTGCCGTGCTTCTGCCTTGCTGCAGTTCTGCTTGACCTGCTTTGCTTTGCCCCTGGCTTGCTTCTGTCTCCGTGCCCGCTCGGGTGTACTCACTTCGTCCTGGTCCTGACTGTTCGTTCGCCGCTCCGTTTCCTCGTGGCGTTCCGTGGCTACTGCCCCTTCCCTTGCGTGTTCCCTGTTTGTTTTCCTGTGCACTTAGACAGCGTAGGGACCGCCGCCCAGTTGTACCTCGTCGCCTAGGGCGGGTCGTTGCAAGTAGGCAGGGACAGGGCGGTGGGTAGATTAGGGCTCACTTTCCCTTCACCTCCTTCCTGCCATTACAAATGGAGACACTTGCAGGAAGGCGCGGTCCACCCGATTATAATTTATACGGATCACAAGAACCTTACGTACTTACAGTCAGCACAACGACTAAATCCTCGCCAAGCCAGGTGGTCATTGTTCTTTGCTAGATTTCAATTCCTGCTTCACTTCCGTCCTGCTAATAAGAATGTGAAGGCTGATGCCCTTTTTCAATCATTTGAGATTAATGACACTCTGATGTTCGAAAGACTCAGTACTTCATAGCCTGTCAGTACTGGTGGCCCATGCTACCTAAGGATGTTGTGGACTATGTCTCTTCATGTACGAACTGTGCCTCAAGCAAGTCTTCCCGCTCCAAACCTGCTGGTCTGCACCTTCCTCTGCCCGTTCCTGATGCTCCTTGGCAGGATATAGCCAGGGCCGACTCCAGGTTTATGTTGGCCCTCGGGCGACACAGAATTAGTGGACCCATTTGCGGGGGAACTCACGGCGGCAATGAAACACCAAAAATCGTCACTTTGTGCCCCCATTTAGACGTTAGGCCCTGTTTATGGCCCCATATAGAAGTTAGGCCCCCAGTTTGTACCCCCATAAATTTAGTGCCCTCTGTAGATAGTGCCAAGCAGACCCCCCCTCCCAAGTAGTGCCACACAGCCCCTGACGTCACTCTCTATATATGGACAGTGTTGTCAGGGGCAACCCCTGAGCCATAGTCCCGGCAGAGCAGTACTAGCGCTCTGCCTGGGAGTGGCGTGGCTAAAGACTCATGGGCCATGGTGCAAGCATTCGGCTTAGGCCCCCCTACCCCTCCCCAACACCACCAGACCACTGCGCACGCCTACGCCAATCCGCCTTGCCCGACAAACCCCATGAATGCCCCCATAGTATAAAGCCCCCATAGCTGCCCCCATTGTATAATGACCCCCCATAGCTGCCCCCCCACACAGTATAATGCTGTGAACACAGGCTCAGATGGAAGCAGGACCAGCGCAATCAGCGCTGTGTGGCAACGGGCTTAGGGGCCTTGTCGCAGTTGCTAGCTACACCAGGCTGGGACACTGCTCTGGTCCTGACATCACTGTCCATATATGGACAGGGATGTCAGGGGCTTTCCCAGAGACAGATTCCCGGAGCAGAGCTGCTAGCGCTAGCTATGGACTTTATCACTGACCTTCCCCCCTCGGCTGGATGTACTACAATCTGGGTAGTAGTGCATAGTTTCTTCAAGATGGCACATTTTATTCCACTGACTGGCCCCCTGCCTGCTCCTTGCCTGGCAAGCCTGTTTATTTCGCACATCTTCCGGCTACACGGACTCCCTCTACATATTGTCTCGGACCGGGGTGTACAGTTTACATCCAAGTTCTGGAGAACCCTGTGCAACCTGCTGGATGTTAAACTTGACTTCTCTTCTGCCTATCACCCTTAGACCAATGGTCAAGTGGAGAGGACCAACCAAATTTTAGAGAATTATCTTCGCCACTTTGTTTCTGCCCAACACGACAATTGGGAGCAACTCCTGCCTTGGCTGGAATTCTCATACAACAACCACACAAGTGAGTCTACCGCCTCGTCCCCCTTCTACATTGTGTACAGAAAGCATCCCCGAGTTCCTCTTCCTATGCCGGCCATGACTAAAGTACCGGCAGCTAACTCTTCATTTGGCTCTTTTGTTCACATCTGGCAGCAAACTAAGGCTGCCATTCTCCAATCTGTGGACCGCATGAAAAAGCATGCTGATAAAAGAAGGAAAATTCCCCCTCAGTACTCCCCTGGGGTCAAGGTCTGGCTGTCCTCGAGAAACATTCGACTCAAGATGCCTTCTCACAAGTTCACTCCCAGGTTCCTCGGTCCTTTCGAGGTCCTACAGCGGTTCACCCCAGTATCCTATAAACTTCGGTTGCCTCCTACTCTAAAGATTCCCAACTCATTCCATGTGTCCCTCCTTAAACCCGTGGTCCTGAACCGCTACAGTAAAACCCCTAGGTCTGCAGTTACTCTCAGAGGTTTGTCTGAGGTATTCGAGGTGAAGGAGATTCTGGAACGCAAGAGGGTAGGAGGAAGGACTATTTGGTGGACTGGAGAGGGTTTGGTCCAGAGGAGAGATACTGGGAGCCAGCAGAGAACCTCAATGCCCCTACCCTCATTAAAAAATTCCTCTCTAACTCTGGACCCAAGAAAAGGTGGCATAAGAGGGGGGGGGGGGTACTGTTACGGCCACGGTTACGGACCTTCACTTACCTGCCTCCCGCAGATCTTCCTCTTCCTGCCGGCGTCTTCCTCCTCAGATACGTCAGCACATGTGCCTGCTCTGTCCCGTAGTGATCACTAGATGGCACGCGCTGGTTCCCAGTGTTAAAGGGCCAGCGCGCATATGTAATTAATTTATTAATTATTCCAAGATCACCCTGAACTATAACAAAGGGTCTGCCCTTCTGGTCCTTGCCTGAGTGTTGTTAGTTAATCCCATGTTAGTCTTTGAAAATGATCCATTAGTGTTATCCTGTTCCCGTTGTTTACCGTACCCTGCTACCTGTATCCTGTGCTGTGTTATTGTTCCTGAGCCTGTTTAGTGACTGGAGTCATGTCCGGCTACACCTGTTGTCATCCACCACGTCTGGCGCAACCTACTGCACCCATTGTCATCCACCACGTCTGGTGCAACCTACTGCACCCGTTGTCATCCACGACGTCTGTTGCAACCTACTGCACCTACTATCATCCGTGCCAGAGCCCCTGCCACCATCTGGACTATTTAAGCTACCCTTGTGCTATGAACTTGTATAGACTCTTGCATAGATTGTGACTTGGCTAGCTGCCTCTCCGCTATGGCAGAGCGGCCTAGAGGGTCCACATACCCCAGGATCGTGACACTAAATATTTATGTCAATTAAAAGTTTTAGTTTTTCCTTTTCAATAAATTAGCAAAGAACTAACATTCTGTCTTCATTTTGTCATTATGGGATATTGAGTGCAGAATGATGGGGAAAAACTGCAACTTTTTTTATTTTAGCACAAGGCCTCAACATAACAAAATGTGAAAAAAGTGATAGGGTCTGAAGAATTTCCGAATGCACTGTACATACAGTAGGGAGCTCTCCCCCCTCCTGCTCATCCTCTCATAGTGTGTAAGCTGCAGGCTCTCCCTCATCTTCAGTTATATGGGGCTGGGCTCTCTCCCCCCTCCTGCTCATCCTCTCACTATGTGTAAGCTGCCGGCTCTCCCTCATCTTCAGTTATATGGGGCTGGGCTCTCCCCTCTCCTGCTCATCTTCTCACTGTGTGTAAGCTGCCGGCTCTCCCTCCTCTTCAGTTAAATAGCGTTGGGCTGTCTTTTGTCCTGCTCATCCTCTAATTTGTGTAAGCTGCCGACTCTCCCTCATGTTCAGTTAAATAGGGCTGGGCTCTCCTCTCTCTTTCTCATCCTCTCAATGTGAAGGCTGCAGGCTCTCCCTCTTCTTAAGATATATAGCGCCGGGCTCACCGTCTAAAATGACATGTAATGGAGGGAATTTATAGAGCTCCCCCTAGAGAGGAGGCAGTGAAACAGAACAATCAGCCTATACAAGCTATGACAGGGACGGGCTACAGCAGAAAGATCACGCCCCCTGAGCTGCCAGCCTGAGGGAAATCTAGAAGAGCAATGAATAGGGAGATCTCTGGATCCATGTAAGATACAGGGCTGGTTCTTGCTTTGTTAGAAAGGGATTGTCATGCACTATATTATATCTAATTTTATTGTTTTCATTAATTCTGGGATAACCCCTTTAAGACACAAGGGAAAAGTCTTAAAAGTTGACATGTTCCTTGATCAAGTGCCTACAACCATAGGGTCCTGGAATAAAGATACTGTTTTATATAGACCGCTTGGCTTATTTTCTACCACTGACAGAAGCGTTACATTAGGAGGGATTTTCCCTAAATCTACACAAAAACCATAGAGTAGCAGGACAGTTAGCAGCACTCTTCTGTCCTGAGAGGTCCACTCTACTAACTGTCTGATGCATCTTAGCTCTGTATTAAATGTCTGTTATCCCCTACCATAACGAACAAACTAACCAGACCACATACCTGGAGATGTTTGGGTATAGAATCAATGGAGAATCCCAAAGCTGAATCTGTAAAGAATCCTCGATTGTTCTCCAGTGGAGTGAATGAAAGTTTCTTTGGCTCTTGAACCCCTGAGGGCACCAGCAGCTCTTCTGGATCGAAATCATCCTGCTCAGGTATCTAGAAGACAATGCGTAAGCGTGAGAAGACAATGCGTAAGAAGACAATGCGTAAGCGTGAGAAGACAATGCGTAAGCGTGAGAAGACAATGCGTAAGCGCGAGATGACAATGCGTAAGCGTGAGAAGACAATGCGTGAGAAGACAATGCGTAAGCGTTAGAAGACAATGCGTGAGAAGACAATGCGTGAGAAGACAATGCGTAAGCGTGAGAAGACAAGGCGTAAGCGTGAGAAGACAATGCGTAAGCGTGAGAAGACAATGCGTAAGCGTGAGAAGACAATGCGTAAGAAGACAATGCGTAAGTGTGAGAAGACAATGCGTAAGAAGACAATGCGTAAGCGTGAGAAGACAGCACAAAAGTGTTTGTGGTAAACAGTCTATGAATGATACAAAAAGTGTGCGCCAGATGGAAAACTGCTGATGTAAAGCAACCTGGTAAAATGCTTATTCTCATAAAGATAAAGGCTTCTGTGGTTCAGGCAATGCTGATGCCTTTCATTACCCTATATTATCTATATGTTACCCTGTATCCTCACTATCACTATAATTCATGATCTCTACACCCCTCACTCTATATTATCTTTATATTACCCTGTACCCTCACTATCACTATAATTCATGATCTCTACTCCCCTCACCCTATATTATCTATATGTTACCCTGTACCCTCACTATCACTATAATTCATTATCTCTACACCCCTCACCCTATATTATCTATATGTTACCCTGTACCCTCACTATCACTATAATTCATGATCTCTACACCCCTCACTCTATATTATCTTTATATTACCCTGTACCCTCACTATCACTATAATTCATGATCTCTACTCCCCTCACCCTATATTATCTATATGTTACCCTGTACCCTCACTATCACTATAATTCATTATCTCTACACCCCTCACCCTATATTATCTATATGTTACCCTGTACCCTCACTATCACTATAATTCATGATCTCTACACCCCTCACCCTATATTATCTATATGTTACCCTGTACCCTCACTATAACTATAATTCATTATCTCTACACCCCTCACCCTATATTATCTATATGTTACCCTGTACCCTCACTATAACTATAATTCATTATCTCTACACCCCTCACCCTATATTATCTATATGTTACCCTGTACCCTCACTATAACTATAATTCATTATCTCTACACCCCTCACCCTATATTATCTATATGTTACCCTGTACCCTCACTATCACTATAATTCATGGTCTCTACACCCTCATCCTATATTATCTATATGTTATCCTGTATCCTCACTATCACTATAATTCATGATCTCTACACCCTCACCCTATATTATCTATATGTTACCCTGTATCCTCACTATCACTATAATTCATGATCTCTACTCCTCTCACCCTATGTTATCCATATGTTACCCTGTACCCTCACTATCAATATAATTCATGATCTCTAAACCTCACCCTATATTATCTATATGTTACCCTGTATCCTCACTATCACTATAATTCATGATCGCTACACCCCTCACCCTATGTTATCCATATGTTACCCTGTATCCTCACTATCACTATAATTCATGATCTCTACACCCTCACCCTATATTATCTATATGTTACCCTGTATCCCCACTATCACTATAATGCATGATTTCTAATCCCCTCACCCTATATTATCTATATGTTACCCTGTACCCTCACTCTCACTATAATTCATGATCTCTACACCCCTCACTCTATATTATCTATATATTACCCTGTACCCTCACTATCACTATAATTCATGATCTCTACACCCTCACCCTATATTATCTATATGTTACCCTGTACCCTCACTATCACTATAATTCATGATCGCTACACCCCTCACCCTATATTATCTATATGTTACCCTGTACCCTCACTATCACTATAATTCATGATCTCTATACCCCTCACGCTATATTATCCATATGTTGCCCTTTTATCCTCACTATAACTAGAATTCATGATCTCTACACCCCTCACCCTATATTATCTATATGTTACCCTGTATCCTCACTATCACTAGAATTCATGATCTCTATACTCCTCACCCTATATTATCTATATGTTACCCTGTACCCTCACTATCACTATAATTCATGATCGCTATACCCCTCACCCTATATTATCTATATGTTATCCTGTATACTCACTATCACTATAATTCATGATCTCTGTACCCCTCACCCTATATGTTATCCTGTATCCTCTCTGTCACTATAATTCATGGTCTCTACACCCTCACCCTATATTATCTATGTTACCCTGTACCCTCACTATCACTATAATTCATTATATCTACACCCCTCACCCTATATTATCTATATGTTATCCTGTACCCTCACTATCACTATAATTCATGATCTCTACACCCCTCACCCTATATTATCTATGTTACCCTGTACCCTCACTATAACTATAATTCATTATCTCTACACCCCTCACCCTATATTATCTATATGTTACCCTGTACCCTCACTATCACTATAATTCATGATCGCTACACCCCTCACCCTATATTATCTATATGTTACCCTGTACCCTCACTATAACTATAATTCATTATCTCTACACCCCTCACCCTATATTATCTATATGTTACCCTGTACCCTCACTATCACTATAATTCATGGTCTCTACACCCTCATCCTATATTATCTATATGTTATCCTGTATCCTCACTATCACTATAATTCATGATCTCTACACCCTCACCCTATATTATCTATATGTTACCCTGTATCCTCACTATCACTATAATTCATGATCTCTACTCCTCTCACCCTATGTTATCCATATGTTACCCTGTACCCTCACTATCAATATAATTCATGATCTCTAAACCTCACCCTATATTATCTATATGTTACCCTGTACCCTCACTATCACTATAATTCATGATCGCTACACCCCTCACCCTATATTATCTATATGTTACCCTGTACCCTCACTATCACTATAATTCATGATCTCTATACCCCTCACGCTATATTATCCATATGTTGCCCTTTTATCCTCACTATAACTAGAATTCATGATCTCTACACCCCTCACCCTATATTATCTATATGTTACCCTGTATCCTCACTATCACTAGAATTCATGATCTCTATACTCCTCACCCTATATTATCTATATGTTACCCTGTACCCTCACTATCACTATAATTCATGATCGCTATACCCCTCACCCTATATTATCTATATGTTATCCTGTATACTCACTATCACTATAATTCATGATCTCTGTACCCCTCACCCTATATGTTATCCTGTATCCTCTCTGTCACTATAATTCATGGTCTCTACACCCTCACCCTATATTATCTATGTTATCCTGTATCCTCACTATCACTATAATTCATTATATCTACACCCCTCACCCTATATTATCTATATGTTATCCTGTACCCTCACTATCACTATAATTCATGATCTCTACACCCCTCACCCTATATTATCTATGTTACCCTGTACCCTCACTATAACTATAATTCATTATCTCTACACCCCTCACCCTATATTATCTATATGTTACCCTGTACCCTCACTATCACTATAATTCATGATCGCTACACCCCTCACCCTATATTATCTATATGTTATCCTGTATACTCACTATCACTATAATTCATGATCTCTGTACCCCTCACCCTATATGTTATCCTGTATCCTCTCTGTCACTATAATTCATGGTCTCTACACCCTCACCCTGTATTATCTATATGTTACCCTGTATCCTCACTATCACTATAATTCATTATATCTACACCCCTCACCCTATATTATCTATATGTTATCCTGTACCCTCACTATCACTATAATTCATGGTCTCTACACCCTCACCCTATATTATCTATATGTTACCCTGTACACTCTCTATCTCTATAATTCATGGTCTCTACACCCCTCACCCTATATTATCTATATGTTACCCTGTACACTCACTATCTCTATAATTCATGATCGCTACACCCCTCACCCTATATTATCTATATGTTACCCTGTACACTCACTATCACTATAATTCATGATCTCTGTACCCCTCACCCTATATGTTATCCTGTATCCTCTCTGTCACTATAATTCATGGTCTCTACACCCTCACCCTATATTATCTATATGTTACCCTGTACCCTCACTATCACTATAATTCATGATCTCTACACCCTCACCCTATATTATCTATATGTTATCCTGTATCCTCTCTGTCACTATAATTCATGATCTATACACCCTCACCCTATATTATCTATATGTTATCATCTGTTCCCACTTTCGCTGTATTTCTTGGTCTGCACTCACTGAGTAGCTTGATTTCTCTTGGTAGAAGAGCTGCAGATATTTCTCCATGGCTTCTCTTCTGATCTTTTTGTCGCTCTTTGTTCGTTTGCTGGATCTTAGTTCTCCCATCTGGATGAGGCGCAGCTCCCGGTCTCTGGTGCTTAAAATCAAAAATTCCTGCAAATGTGAAGTATTAGACATTGTTTTTGCGTCAGGTCCCAGCCTCATGCTCTCATGCCCTCCTCCTTGTACCTCTTCTCTTTGCCCAACTTTCTTCATATAGTCCCGGCTCTTGATAAGGAAACAGTCCTCCGAGTTCCTTAAAATAAACAAAGTGATGAGACTCAGACCTTGTGATCGTCAAGAAGACAGACGTAGTAGTCCATAATACACGGGACATGCAGAAGACCTCGCCATGTTTGATGGCAGGACAAGTCATGTGTGATTATGGTAGCTTGATGGACGGTACTGCCATTTGTCAGAGGGTTAGGAGCTAGGACTACTGTAACCTGAATTGTTGTGTACATTATTATACACTATATGGCCAAAACTATGTGGACTGCTCCTCATTATTGAGTTAAGGTGTTTCAGCTTCACCTATTGCAAACAGCTGCATAAAATCAACCACACAGCCATGCCATCTCGGTAGAGAAACTCAACTTGTAGTATGGGTCGTGCTCAAGAGTTCAGTGATGTTACAAGTCATTCAAGTCATTTGTTAAAATTTCAGATTTGCCACAGTCAGCTGTTAGTGCTATTATCATCTTCAAAATCTGCCCAGGTCACCTGTAAGTGTTATTATCTGCTAGATCTCTCCCGGTCACCTGTAAGTGTTATTATTATAAGCTAGATCTGCCCCGATCACATGTAAGTGTTATTATTATTTATTAGATCTGCCCGGTCACATGTAAGTGTTATTATTATCTGCTAGATCTGCCCTGGTCACCTGTAAGTGTTATTATTATCTGCTAGATCTGCTCCGGTCTTCTGTAAGTGTTATTATTATCTGCTAGATCTGCCCCAGTCACATGTAAGTGTTATTATTATCTGCTAGATCTGCCCCAGTCACATGTAAGTGTTATTATTATCTGCTAGATCTGCCCCGGTCACCTGTAATTGTTATCATCTACTTGATCTGCCCTGGTCACCTGTAAGTGTTATTATCTACTAGTGACAACATGTAGAAAAGAAGACAGCACGGCACTCACCATTTGCAAAAGGTTTCTCTTTATTCCAAGATTGAGGCAGGCAACACGGGATTCAAAAGACAACAGAGCCGACTGTTCTTCATACGCTTTATCAAGGCATACCTGGCAATCTTGGAATAAAGAGAAACCTTTTGCAAATGGTGAGAGCCGTGCTGTCTTCTTTTCTACATGTTGTCATTTGCTGAAACTAACTTCAACACGCACTGAGCACCGCCAGACAAAGGCTGTCGAACCACAGGTCTCAGCCAGCTGAAGCACAGAGTCTGTGACATTGCAAGCTAAGGCAGTGCCAACCATTTTTCATTTCTACATGTTGCACATTATTATCTACTAGATCTGCCCTGATCACCTGTAAGTGTTATTATTATCTACTAGATCTGCCCTGGTCACTTGTAAGTGTTATTATCTGCTTGATCTGCCCCGATCACCTGTAAGTGTTATTATTATTATCTGCTAGATCTGCCCCAATCATCTGTAAGTTTTATTATTATCTGCTAGATCTGCCATGGTCATCTGTAAATGTTATTACTATCTACTAGCTCTACTCTGGTCACCTGTAAGTGTTATTATCTACTAGAACTGCTCTGGTCACCTGTGAGTGTTATTATTATCTGCTAGATCTGCCCCAGTCACCTGTAAGTGTTATTATTATCTACTAGATCTGCTCTTGTCACCTGTGTTAATATTATCTGCTAGATCTGCCCTGGTGACCTGTAAGTGTTATTATATACTTGATTTCCCCCGATCACCTGTAAGTGTTATAAATATCTGCTAGATCTGCCCCGATCACCTGTAACTGTTATTATTATCTACTAGATCTGCTCTTGTCAGCTGTGTTATTACATGCTAGATCTGCCCCGGTCACCTGTGTTAATATTATCTGCTAGATCTGCCCTGGTGACCTGTAAGTGTTATTATCTACTTGATCTGCCCCGATCACCTGTAAGTGTTATAAATATCTGCTAGATCTGCCCCGGTCATCTGTAAATGTTATTATTATCTACTAGATTTGATCTGGTCACCTGCAAGTGTTATTATTATCTACTAGACCTGCCCCGGTCACCTAGAAGTGTTATTAATAACTGCTAAATCTGTCCGGGTCACCTGTAAGTGTTATTATAATCTACTAGATCTGCTCTGGTCACATGTGTTGTTATTATCTGCTAGATCTGCCCTGGTCACCTGTAAGTGTTGTTATTATCTGCTAGATCTGCCCTGGTCACTTGTAAATTATATTATTGTGCAGTGGAAGAATCTACAAGTAACAACAGCTTAGCCATTAAATGGCAGACCAGATAACTCACAGAGCGGGACCGCCGAGTGCTGAAGCATGTGGTGTGTATAATCACCTATTCTGTGTTGTATTAGGCCTCATGCACACGACCGTGTTTTTGCGGCCGCAATTCCCCCGAAAATCCACGGGAGAATTGCGGCCCCATTCTATGGGGCCGTGCACACGACCGTAGTTTTTGCGGTCCGTGCACGGCCCGGGAGGCCGGACCGCAGAAAGAACGGGCATGTCTTATTACGGCCCGGTTCTGCGGTCCGGGCTCATTGAAAACAATGGCCGCGGCCATGTGCATGTGCGGGCGGCCTGCGGCTGACAGTCCGCTGACAGTCCGCAGCTGGCCGACCCGAAAATCACGGCCGTGCACACGGCTACGGTCGTGTGCATGAGGCCTTAGTCACTACAGAGATCCACACTGCGTCTGGAAGGCGCATCAGCACCAGAACTGTGCGTCCGCAGCTTCAGGAGATGGGTTTTCAAGGTTGTTGCACACAAGTCTAAGATCACCATGCACAATGCCAAGTGCTGGCTGGAGGGGTGCAAAGCACATCACCACTGAACTGTGGAGCAGCTTGTTCTCTTTTTTGTTGAATTACAGCTATCTGACAGTCTAATGGAGGTGTCAAGGTTTAGAGGATGCCAGAAGAATTTTACATACCGCAATGCAAAGTGACTACTGGAACATTTGAAGGAGGGGTAATGGTGAGGGGCTTTTTTTCAAGGTTTGGTTTCATATTTCTAGTGAAGGGTTAATGCTACAAGCATACTAAGACATTTTACACAATTGTAGCTTCAGCTTGTAGTAACAGTTTGGGTGGGATTCAGCCCTTTACTGTTCCAACATGACTGTGCCCCTGTGTACACAGCGAGTTCCATAAGGACTTTGTGTGATGTGTGGCGTCACAGAGCCATGACCTCAGCACCATTTCCAAATTAACACCCATGGTTTTAGAATGGGATTTCCAACAAGCTCATAAAGGTGTGATGGGCATGTGTTCACATACTTTCAGCCATATGAGCATAACTATAGCCATAGCAATTGGTACGGGGCTCAGGTGTACGAGGCCCACTCAGGTGCAAGAACAATGTACCTTATTGCAGGAAATAAGAAGTTGGTGGCTTTCTGCTATCTAACACATGTGGGTTCCCTAATATATGCCGCTATAAGCCACACCTTTCATTACTGCTGCTTTTTCAGTTTCCTGTCATCAGGTGGTAGGCAACAATCTCATTTTTGCTGTGGGGCCCTAGGAATTCTATTTACGCCCCTGGTGTAGCTACAGTTTGTTTTGGAGAGCTGCTGTCCCTACTGTATAAGCTGCCCAAATCAGAAATGATGTAGTTCTGTCATGCACCCACATATAAGATACACAGCCTGCTCTCCCCTTCCCCTCTCTCTCTATTGTGGTCTCTCTTGCATATTTTACGCCTATAATTACCTGCTGGTCATGCAAACTCCTCTTTCACCCCTTCCCCCCATAACATGTAAAGGAGCAGGCTAATAGACTGGTCCCTGTGCCGAAAATAAGGGCTCCGGGACAATCTTCTTCTTTATATGTGTTTAGCAGGGATACGGTAGTCCCGGGGGATTGGTAATCACTCTGCTTTGATCTTGCTTTATTGTTTTCTTTGCATGTCAGTATAAAGATCACTGATGATAGTGGTATAAGGGGCTGTTACTATTAAATGACTGTTATCAGTGATCTGTATATAGGGACCGCACTGAACACACAAATGATGTGTCCCCGGCTAACCTGCGCCTTTAGAGTAAAAAAAAGTAATAAAAAAATAATGTCAAATGGAGATAAATACAAATAAATAAAAAAATACCCTCCCCCCCTTCTGTTAGAAAAGTTTTACATTTATGATTACTTTATCTAATGAAGACTAAAACTGTGTATCTGTAAAGCCCTGACTAACAAAATGTCTAGTATGTTTTATTGTTAGGATAACTGATATTATATATGAGGAGGGGGAGCTGAATTCCTAAAAAGGGAGATTAGAATTTCCAGACAAAGGTTTAACTTCTAATTAGTTGTTAATTGTGATATACGAAGTAAAATGTAACAAGAACGAGTCCAGGCGTGTTATTCTCAGAATAAGTATAAAAACTCTGTCATTCAGGATAGAGGGGGACATTGTGCCATAATGTCTCCTTATCGATAAGAATAAAGACGCGCATCATCTCTGTTCAGGTGACTCCTTGATAAGAACATCAATTCTTCTAACACCTCCAAAAAGGTTTACAACCCCTCCGACCCCACATGCACCAATTTTAAACATTCTGTGTGACATGAACCACTTTTGCATGGACGTCAGTTGCTCAGGCATTAATACGTTTCGGTCAGGCAGAATGTACGTTACCCCAAATATAAAATAATTACCCCCAATTTTAGTCTGTCCTATCCTGGCCCTATTTACTTTTGTGCCTTTATTAAAAAAATGCTGTACCTGTGGCACACACTGAGACGTTGCTGTAGAATTTAACTCCTATGTATCGACATCAGAGATGGGAAGAAGATTCTGCCCGGACAGTAAGATGTGTGGCAGAGTGAATCCTGGGGAGAGACACAAGTGCAGTGTGTTCAGATAGAGAGGGATCAGCTGTTAGGAGAGCTGCAGCACAGAGAGAGAACCGGACTGCCCCAGAAGCTGCTGTATTCCAAGGGGACCAGCTGTTAGGAGAGCTGCAGCACAGAGAGAGAACCAGACTGCCCCAGAAGCTGCTGTATTCCCAGAGGGACCAGCTGTTCAGAGAGCTGCAGCACAGAGAGAGAACAGGACTGCCCCAGAAGCTGCTGTATTCCGAGAGGGACCAGCTGTTAGGAGAGCTGCAGCACAGAGAGAGAACCAGACTGCCACAGAAGCTGCTGTACTCCCAGAGGGACCAGCTGTTAGGAGAACTGCAGCACAGAGAGAGAAACAGACTGCCCCAGAAGCTGCTGTATTCCAAGAGGGACCAGCTGTTCAGAGAGCTGCAGCACAGAGAGAGAACCGGACTGCCACAGAAGCTGCTGTATTCCGAGAGGGACCAGCTGTTAGGAGAGCTGCAACACAGAGAGAGAACCGGACTGCCCCAGAAGCTGCTGTATTCCGAGAGGGACCAGCTGTTAGGAGAGCTGCAACACAGAGAGAGAACCGGACTGCCCCAGAAGCTGCTGTATTCCCAGAGGGACCAGCTGTTAGGAGAGCTGCAGCACAGAGAGAGAACCAGACTGCCACAGAAGCTGCTGAATTCCCAGAGGGACCAGCTGTTAGGAGAGCTGCAGCACAGAGAGAGAACCGGACTGCCCCAGAAGCTGCTGTATTCCAAGAGGGACCAGCTGTTCAGAGAGCTGCAGCACAGAGAGAGAACTAGACTGCCCCAGAAGCTGCTGTATTCCCAGAGGGACCAGCTGTTAGGAGAGCTGCAGCACAGAGAGAGAACCAGACTGCCACAGAAGCTGCTGTACTCCCAGAGGGACCAGCTGTTAGGAGAACTGCAGCACAGAGAGAGAAACAGACTGCCCCAGAAGCTGCTGTATTCCAAGAGGGACCAGCTGTTCAGAGAGCTGCAGCACAGAGAGAGAACCGGACTGCCACAGAAGCTGCTGTATTCCGAGAGGGACCAGCTGTTAGGAGAGCTGCAACACAGAGAGAGAACCGGACTGCCCCAGAAGCTGCTGTATTCCCAGAGGGACCAGCTGTTAGGAGAGCTGCAGCACAGAGAGAGAACCAGACTGCCACAGAAGCTGCTGAATTCCCAGAGGGACCAGCTGTTAGGAGAGCTGCAGCACAGAGAGAGAACCGGACTGCCCCAGAAGCTGCTGTATTCCAAGAGGGACCAGCTGTTCAGAGAGCTGCAGCACAGAGAGAGAACTAGACTGCCCCAGAAGCTGCTGTATTCCCAGAGGGACCAGCTGTTAGGAGAGCTGCAGCACAGAGAGAGAACCAGACTGCCACAGAAGCTGCTGTACTCCCAGAGGTACCAGCTGTTAGGAGAACTGCAGCACAGAGAGAGAAACAGACTGCCCCAGAAGCTGCTGTATTCCAAGAGGGACCAGCTGTTCAGAGAGCTGCAGCACAGAGAGAGAACCGGACTGCCACAGAAGCTGCTGTATTCCGAGAGGGACCAGCTGTTAGGAGAGCTGCAACACAGAGAGAGAACCGGACTGCCCCAGAAGCTGCTGTAGTCCGAGAGGGACCAGCTGTTAGGAGAGCTGCAACACAGAGAGAGAACCGGACTGCCCCAGAAGCTGCTGTATTCCCAGAGGGACCAGCTGTTAGGAGAGCTGCAGCACAGAGAGAGAACCAGACTGCCACAGAAGCTGCTGAATTCCCAGAGGGACCAGCTGTTAGGAGAGCTGCAGCACAGAGAGAGAACCGGACTGCCCCAGAAGCTGCTGTATTCCAAGAGGGACCAGCTGTTCAGAGAGCTGCAGCACAGAGAGAGAACTAGACTGCCCCAGAAGCTGCTGTATTCCCAGAGGGACCAGCTGTTAGGAGAGCTGCAGCACAGAGAGAGAACCAGACTGCCACAGAAGCTGCTGTACTCCCAGAGGGACCAGCTGTTAGGAGAACTGCAGCACAGAGAGAGAAACAGACTGCCCCAGAAGCTGCTGTATTCCAAGAGGGACCAGCTGTTCAGAGAGCTGCAGCACAGAGAGAGAACCGGACTGCCACAGAAGCTGCTGTATTCCGAGAGGGACCAGCTGTTAGGAGAGCTGCAACACAGAGAGAGAACCGGACTGCCCCAGAAGCTGCTGTATTCCCAGAGGGACCAGCTGTTAGGAGAGCTGCAGCACAGAGAGAGAACCAGACTGCCACAGAAGCTGCTGAATTCCCAGAGGGACCAGCTGTTAGGAGAGCTGCAGCACAGAGAGAGAACCGGACTGCCCCAGAAGCTGCTGTATTCCAAGAGGGACCAGCTGTTCAGAGAGCTGCAGCACAGAGAGAGAACTAGACTGCCCCAGAAGCTGCTGTATTCCCAGAGGGACCAGCTGTTAGGAGAGCTGCAGCACAGAGAGAGAACCAGACTGCCACAGAAGCTGCTGTACTCCCAGAGGGACCAGCTGTTAGGAGAACTGCAGCACAGAGAGAGAAACAGACTGCCCCAGAAACTGCTGTATTCCAAGAGGGACCAGCTGTTCAGAGAGCTGCAGCACAGAGAGAGAACCGGACTGCCACAGAAGCTGCTGTATTCCGAGAGGGACCAGCTGTTAGGAAAGCTGCAGCACAGAGAGAGAACCAGACTGCCCCAGAAGCTGCTGTATTCCAAGAGGGACCAGCTGTTAGGAGAGCTGCAACACAGAGAGAGAACCAGACTGCCCCAGAAACTGCTGTATTCCCAGAGGGACCAGCTGTTAGGAGAGCTGCAGCACAGAGAGAGAACCAGACTGCCCCAGAAGCTGCTGTATTCCGAGAGGGACCAGCTGTTAGGAGAGCTGCAGCACAGAGAGAGAACCAGACTGCCCCAGAAGCTGCTGTATTCCAAGAGGGACCAGCTGTTAGGAGAGCTGCAGCACAGAGAGAGAGAACCAGACTGCCCCAGAAGCTGCTGTATTCCCAGAGGGACCAGCTGTTAGGAGAGCTGCAGCACAGAGAGAGAACCAGACTGCCCCAGAAGCTGCTGTACTCCCAGAGGGACCAGCTGTTAGGAGAGCTGCAGCACAGAGAGAGAACCGGACTACCCCAGAAGCTGCTGTATTCCCAAAGGGACCAGCTGTTAGGAGAGCTGCAGCACAGAGAGAGAACCGGACTGCCCCAGAAGCTGCTGTATTCCAAGAGGGACCAGCTGTTAGGAGAGCTGCAGCACAGAGAGAGAACCAGACTGCCCCAGAAGCTGCTGTATTCCAAGAGGGACCAGCTGTTCAGAGAGCTGCAGCACAGAGAGAGAACCGGACTGCCCCAGAAGCTGCTGTATTCCGAGAGGGACCAGCTGTTAGGAGAGCTGCAGCACAGAGAGAGAACCAGACTGCACCAGAAGCTGCTGTATTCCCAGAGGGACCAGCTGTTAGGAGAGTTGCAGCACAGAGAGAGAACCAGATTGCCACAGAAGCTGCTGTATTCTGAGAGGGACCAGCTGTTAGGCGAGCTGCAGCACAGAGAGAGAACTGGACTGCCCCAGAAGCTGCTATATTCCAAGGGGGCCAGCTGTTAGGAGAACTGCAGCACAGAGAGAGAACCGGACTGCCCCAGAAGCTGCTGTATTCCAAGGGGACCAGCTGTTAGGAGAGCTGCAGCACAGAGAGAGAATCAGACTGCCCCAGAAGCTGCTGTATTCCAAGGGGACCAGCTGTTAGGAGAACTGCAGCACAGAGAGAGAACCAGACTGCCCCAGAAGCTGCTGTATTCCAAGAGGGACCAGCTGTTGAGAGAGCTGCAGCACAGAGAGAGAACCAGACTGCCACAGAAGCTGCTGTATTCCGAGAGGGACCAGCTGTTAGGAGAACTGCAGCACAGAGAGAGAACCAGACTGCCCCAGAAGCTGCTGTATTCCAAGAGGGACCAGCTGTTAGGAGAGCTTCAGCACAGAGAGAGAGAAGCAGACTGCCCCAGAAGCTGCTGAATTCCGAGAGAGACCAGCTGTTAGGAGAGCTGGAGCACAGAGAGAGAACCACACTGCCCCAGAAGCTGCTGAATTCTGAGAGGGACCAGCTGTTAGGAGAACTGCAGCACAAAGAGAGAACCAGACTGCCACAGAAGCTGCTGTATTCTGAGAAGGACCAGCTGTTAGGAGAGCTGCAGCACAGAGAGAGAACCAGATTGCCACAGAAGCTGCTGTATTCTGAGAGGGACCAGCTGTTAGGCCAGCTGCAGCACAGAGAGAGAACCGGACTGCCCCAGAAGCTGCTGTATTCCAAGGGGACCAGCTGTTAGGAGAACTGCAGCACAGAGAGAGAACCGGACTGCCCCAGAAGATGCTGTATTCCGAGAGGGACCAGCTGTTAGGAGAGCTGCAGCACAGAGAGAGAACCAAACTGCCCCAGAAGCTGCTGTATTCCAAGAGGGACCAGCTGTTAGGAGAGCTGCAACACAGAGAGAGAACCAGACTGCCACAGAAGCTGCTGTATTCCGAGAGGGAACAGCTTTTAGGAGAGCTGCAGCACAGACAGAGAACCAGACTGCCGTAGAAGCTGCTGTATTCCCAGAGGGACCAGCTGTTAGGAGAGCTGCAGCACAGAGTAGTTTAGACTGTGGGTAAGGTTCAGATGTTAGGTCAGAAATTAAGGTTCACCCTAACCCAGATTATTTTACTAGCCTCTTTTGATTGGTATTATAATAAAGCAAAAGTTGCAAAATAGTGTGGAGTGGCATGAATGAGACTACTATTGTCCAAGGCACAGACAGGGCCGATTTTCTACTACCTGAGGCGAAAATTGAAATAGCGCCCCCCAGATCTTGATTGACATTCCCTTGGCTGTTCTACATCACTAGCAGGCTCACAAAAAAAATAAAATCATACCAGCCATCATCTCGCTGAAGATCATACAGTGACTACATTACTAATTAGAGGCAGAATAAACTTTTACCTTAAGTGAATCACAGGTGACGTCTTCTCAGATTCTAGTTGTTCTTTTTCTCTTTTCTTCTCCATCCGGTCCAGACCTCTATGATGACTTCTCCCGGCAATGGCCCACTTTTGCAGTTTTCCACTCAAATGTCAGCTTCTCCCATTTCAAGCATTTCTGCACCTATAAACAAAGATCAAATTCTCATGGTGACACACACTACGCCCAAAATATAATAGCACCATACACTGCACCTCTAATTCTAATAGAACCATACACTGTGTCCCTGATTATAATAGCACAACAAACTGTGTCGCCCCACACACAGTGCTCCCTGTAGATCATGCCAATAGAGCCTCCTGTAGATAGTGCCCCCATAGAGCCCCCTGTAGATAGTGCCCCCTGTAGACAGAGCCCCTTGTAGACAGTGTCCCACATACATAGTACCCCTATAGAGCCTCCTGTAGATACTGCCCCCCTAGAGCACCTGTAGGTAGTGCCCACCGTAGATAGTGCCCTACATAGATCCCCCTGTAGATAGTGCCCCACATACAGCCCCCTCTAAATAGTGCCCTACATAGATCCCCTGTAGATAGTGCCTCATATATAGCTCGCTGTAGTTAGTGCTCCACATATAGCCCCCCCTGCAGATAGTTCCCCACATATAGCACCCCTGTAGATTGTGCCCCCCTGTAGATAGTGGCCCACATATAGGCCCCAAGTAGATTGTGTTCCACATATAGCCCCCACATATAGCACCCCTGTAGATAGCGCCCCACATATAGCCCCCCTGTAGATAGTGCTCCACATATAGCCCCCCTGTAGATAATGCTTTACATATAGCCCCCAGCCCTTGTAGATAGTGCTCCACATACAGCCCTCCCTGTAAATAGTGCTACACATATAGCCTACCCTGTAGATAATCCTCCACATATAGCCCCCAGCCCCTGTAGATATTTCTCCACCTACAGCCCTCCCTGTAGATAGTGCTCCACATATAGCCCCCCTGTAGATAGTGCTCCACATATTGCCCCTCACACTTTTAACATAATTTTTTTTACATACTCACCTAAACCCGTTCCTGTGCCGTCCTATTGCAATGAAGGCCTGCTCTCTTCTAAGCAGTTCTGCTGTAGCTGAATGACGCAAGTGACGAGATGACATCCTCGCGCCACTTGCGTCGTTAAGAGGCGCTGAGTGGCAGGGCAAGTCACTACACCATTTAAGCGCCCCTCTCCCCTAACTTTTTTGCCTTTCTTTGGAGGTGTGTGTCAGGGGTCTCCAGATGTATACCTCCATGGAAGGCTGCAACGATCCCCACTGTATATGCATACATTGGGATGCGTCGCCCGAACACTCACCACTCTGTCCACACTTTGCCACTAGCAGCACACAACCAGTTGTGTACATGCTGCTAGGGGCAACGGACGGTTGTGAAGAACTCTAGCAGCCAAAGTCCCACATTAGGCTTCCTCTCTGTGAATCCGGATGCTCTGCCCAGGGACACTCCTGATGTAACAGTTATGTCAGAAGCTACCCCAGGCCTGTAGCCGCTCCTGACGTTACTGTCCTCACACAACAGCCTTGGGGATCGGGCACTGCTGGTTGTCTGTTGTATAATAAAGGCAAGGGAAGCTTACATAGTTTGTACGGTTGAAAAAAGACACATGTCCATCAAGTTCAACCAAGGGATGGGAAAGGTGAAGTAAAAAATTTCTACACATAGGAGCCAATATTTTTTTGTTCTAGGAAATTATCTAACCCTTTTTTAAAGCCATCTACTGTCCCTGCTGTGACGGCTCCTGCGGTGTCTCCTGTCCCTGCTGTGACGGCTCCTGCGGTGTCTACTGTCCCTGCTGTGACGGCTCCTGCGGTGTCTCCTGTCCCTGCTGTGACCAGCTCCTGCGGTAGGCTATTCCATAGAGTCACAGTTCTCACAGTAAAGAAGGCTTGTCGCCTCTGCAGCTTGAACCTTTTTTTCTCCAGACGGAGGGAGTGCCCCCTTGTTTTTTGAGGGGGTTTTATATGGAACAGGATTTCACCATATTTTTTGTATGCGCCATTCATATATTTATATAAGTTAATCATGTCCCCCCTTAGTCGTCTTTTTTCAAGGCTAAATAGGTTTAATTCTTTCAATCTTTCCTCATAACTTAAATTCTCCATTCCCCTTATTAGCTTCGTTGCTCTTCTTTGTATTTTTCATCCTTTCTATGAACTGGAGCCCAGAACTGAACTGCATATTCTAGATGAGGCCTCACTAATGCTTTGTAAAGTGGTAATATTACATCCCTGTCCCGCGAGTCCAGGCCTCTTTTGATACACGACAATATTTTGCTGGCCTTTGAAGCAGCTGATTGACACTGCATGCTGAAATTTAGTTTATGATTTACAAGTACACCCAGATCCTTCTCAACAAGTGACTCCGCCAGTGTAGCGCCCCCTAGGACATATGATGCATGCAGATTATTACACCCAGATCCTTCTCAACAATTGACTTCCCCAGTGTAGCGCCCCCTAGGACATATGATGCATGCAGATTATTACACCCAGATCCTTCTCAACAATTGACTTCCCCAGTGTAGCTCCCCCTAGGACATATGATGCTGCAGATTATTACACCCAGATCCTTCTCAACAATTGACTTCCCCAGTGTAGCTCCCCCTAGGACATATGATGCATGCAGATTATTACACCCAGATCCTTCTCAACAATTGACTTCCCCAGTGTAGCTCCCCCTAGGACATATGATGCATGCAGATTATTACACCCAGATCCTTCTCAACAATTGACTTCCCCAGTGTAGCTCCCCCTAGGACATATCATGCTGCAGGTTTTTCGTACCCAGATGCATAACTTTACATTTATCTACATTAAACTTCATCTGCCAAGTGGACGCCCAAACACTTATTTGTTTAAATCTGCCTGCAATTCATGAACATCTTCCATTGACTGAACTATATTACATAGCTTGGTGTCATCTGCAAAAATAGAAATAGTGCTATTAATCCCATCCCAAGCTACTGTGATCCCTCCCCTGATGAGACCTGAGAGCCCAGGAATGAACTTAACTCCTCCACCATCCTTGTCCATGCTGCCCGCACTACGGCCTCTCTGCATTTTACAAATCAGAAAGGGGATCACATGATGTCGGACGGACTTCCCCGTAATGATTGCAGGCAGCTTTCCCAAAATGCACTGCAGTTATCCCTCGCTCTAGCACAGCCAATCATGAGGGGTATAGGTAATACTAGGTATACTAATGCTGTCTTGGCATTAAAAACTTGAAAGGGTTTGAATACAGTCCTACAAGACATCAGCCCGTTTTTTGGGCCACATAAAGGATGCGATCAGTCGGTGACGGAGCGTTGGCTAATCTATGAAGTATTTACACAGGACAATGATCGGGAATGAGAGATCTTATGATCCTTGGCCTGATCCCAATCATTGGTGCTTATGAAAGGTGCTTAACACTGTGGACCAGATATCAGATTGCAGTTTAGGTTTAGATGTGGCTACAGTCAGACTTTAAAACTAGAGTTCTCTGATTTTTTATTTTTTTTTAAATCAATGGAAAGGGGACATATTGAATGATAATACACAATGGTGGGAATTTATCGTAACAAAATTTGCCGCATCTCAGCAGTCCTAAAGACACAAAATGAAATTTACGTGTTAGGAGGTGTAGATTTGCGCTACAATTTGTAGCCCTTCCTGGTTAGCTCCACCCAGAAGAGATAAGACGCAAATTTAATGCTACTATTGCATGGCCGGCCTTAGCTACATGCGCACTGGGCGCCGGCGACAATACTGTAAGGGAGGCGCCACGCCGCAGCTAATGCTCGGGGCGCCAGCTTGTCAGATGCCACTCACTGACCTCAATACTGGCTGTCTTGCTCCGCGGCTACCGCTCAACCACTCACTCTCCTCGTCTTGCGTCCTGAATGATTATCAGGCATGATGACATCATTCAGGACGCAAGACAGGGAGGAGACTATTTCCCCATGTATTTGTAGGATGGTTTGAAACGCAATTTCCCCAGAGCTCAGCTCCAGCAACATCAGTGGGCACAGTGCACTGTATGTGAGAATCCCAGCAGGTCAGTCAGACTGTGGGCTTTGGTTGTATAGGGGCACTGATGGGGGTCTAAAAAGGGCAATAATGGCAAATAGGCAGAGGATCCAGTGCCACCTTGGTTCCCATTTGCCACTTATTGTCCCTTTAGTGTCCTTCTGTTCAGTGCCCCTTCGATGCCCATTTGCCATTAATTGCCCCTTTATTGTTCTTCTGTGACAAAGGGTGATAAATGGGCAGTAAATGGCAAATGGGCACCAAGGTGGCACTGAACAGAAGGACACTAATGGGGCAATAAGTGCAAATGGGCACCAAGGTGGCACTGAACAACACTGTTAATAAACGGCAAATGGGCACATAATTCCGTTTCCCCATAGTGCACAGTTAAAATTTTTTGCCTTTTTAGACCCTGTGCTCATTACGTTAAAGGGGTTAAAAGTAAATTCTGTTGAAGCAGTAGAGGAGAAGTTTAAATAAAAAAAGAACTTATACTTACCTTTCTCCTCCCAGACGTTCCTGCGCTGGCGGCTCCCGTCACCTCCGTTCTCTGTTGTATACAGAGCGGCTGCAGGGGTTGCCAACCTCCACTTCAGAAATTCCAGGACAACTGAGCTAAAGATCATGGACAGATCAAAATTTTTACGGACACATTACCGAATCAAGAGTAAGGCCCCATGCAGACGACCGTAGATTTTTTCAGTAATTACGGACCCATTCATTTCTATGGCCATAGAAACCTCCCGTAAAAAATAGGACATTTACCTCTGACGGATGAGAGGTAAACGCATATTAATGCTGGTGTGAACCTAATACAATTAAGATATTTAAATTTAAAAAAAAAAACTACATATTTTGGTGGAATGAGCGGTGTGAGGGTTTATGTTTTGGTGGATTGAGCGGTGTGAGGGATTATGTTTTGGTGGATTGAGCGGTGTGAGGGTTTATGTTTTGGTGGATTGAGCGGTGCGAGGGTTTATGTTTTGGTGGTCTGAGCGGTGTGAGGGTTTATGTTTTGGTGGAATGAGCGGTGGGAGGGTTTATGTTTTGGTGGATTGAGCGGTGTGAGGGTTTATGTTTTGGCGGATTGAGCGGTGTGAGGGTTTATGTTTTGGTGGATTGAGCGGTGTGAGGGTTTATGTTTTGGTGGAATGAGCGGTGTGAGGGTTTATATTTTGGTGGAATGAGCAGTGTGAGGGTTTATGTTTTGGTGGATTGAGCGGTGTGAGAGTTTATGTTTTGGTGGATTGAGCGGTGTGAGGGTTTATGTTTTGGTGGATTGAGCGGTGTGAGGGTTTATGTTTTGGTGGAATGAGCGGTGTGAGGGTTTATATTTTGGTGGAATGAGCAGTGTGAGGGTTTATGTTTTGGTGGATTGAGCGGTGTGAGGGTTTATGTTTTGGTGGATTGAGCGGTGTGAGGGTTTATGTTTTGGTGGATTGAGCGGTGCGAGGGCTTATGTTTTGGTGGAATGAGCGGTGTGAGGGTTTATGTTTTGGTGGATTGAGCGGTGTGAGGGTTTATGTTTTGGTGGATTGAGCGGTGTGAGGGTTTATGTTTTGGTGGAATGAGCGGTGTGAGGGTTTATGTTTTGGTGGATTGAGCGGTGTGAGGGTTTATGTTTTGGTGGATTGAGCGGTGTGAGGGTTTATGTTTTGGTGGATTGAGCGGTTCGAGGGTTTATATTCTGGTGGATTGAGCGGTGTGAGGGTTTATGTTTTGGTGGATTGAGCGGTGTGAGGGTTTATATTTTGGTGGTCTGAGCGGTGTTAGGGTTTATGTTTTGGTGGAATGAGCGGTGGGAGGGTTTATGTTTTGGTGGATTGAGCGGTGTGAGGGTTTATGTTTTGGCGGATTGAGCGGTGTGAGGGTTTATGTTTTGGTGGATTGAGCGGTGTGAGGGTTTATATTTTGGTGGTCTGAGCGGTGTGAGAGTTTATGTTTTGGTGGATTGAGCGGTGTGAGGGATTATGTTTTGGTGGATTGAGCGGTGTGAGGGTTTATGTTTTGGTGGATTGAGCGGTGTGAGGGTTTATGTTTTGGTGGAATGAGCGGTGTGAGGGTTTATATTTTGGTGGAATGAGCAGTGTGAGGGTTTATGTTTTGGTGGATTGAGCGGTGTGAGGGTTTATGTTTTGGTGGATTGAGCGGTGCGAGGGCTTATGTTTTGGTGGATTGAGCGGTGTGAGGGATTATGTTTTGGTGGATTGAGCGGTTCGAGGGTTTATATTCTGGTGGATTGAGCGGTGTGAGGGTTTATGTTTTGGTGGATTGAGGGGTGTGAGGGTTTATATTTTGGTGGTCTGAGCGGTGTTAGGGTTTATGTTTTGGTGGAATGAGCGGTGGGAGGGTTTATGTTTTGGTGGATTGAGCGGTGTGAGGGTTTATGTTTTGGCGGATTGAGCGGTGTGAGGGTTTATGTTTTGGTGGAATGAGCAGTGTGAGGGTTTATGTTTTGGTGGATTGAGCGGTGTGAGGGTTTATGTTTTGGTGGATTGAGCGGTGTGAGGGTTTATGTTTTGGTGGATTGAGCGGTGCGAGGGCTTATGTTTTGGTGGAATGAGCGGTGGGAGGGTTTATGTTTTGGTGGATTGAGCGGTGTGAGGGTTTATGTTTTGGCGGATTGAGCGGTGTGAGGGTTTATGTTTTGGTGGATTGAGCGGTTCGAGGGTTTATATTCTGGTGGATTGAGCGGTGTGAGGGTTTATGTTTTGGTGGATTGAGCGGTGTGAGGGTTTATATTTTGGTGGTCTGAGCGGTGTTAGGGTTTATGTTTTGGTGGAATGAGCGGTGGGAGGGTTTATGTTTTGGTGGATTGAGCGGTGTGAGGGTTTATGTTTTGGCGGATTGAGCGGTGTGAGGGTTTATGTTTTGGTGGATTGAGCGGTGTGAGGGTTTATATTTTGGTGGTCTGAGCGGTGTGAGGGTTTATGTTTTGGTGGATTGAGCGGTGTGAGGGATTATGTTTTGGTGGATTGAGCGGTGTGAGGATTTATGTTTTGGTGGATTGAGCGGTGTGAGGGTTTATGTTTTGGTGGAATGAGCGGTGTGAGGGTTTATATTTTGGTGGAATGAGCAGTGTGAGGGTTTATGTTTTGGTGGATTGAGCGGTGTGAGGGTTTATGTTTTGGTGGATTGAGCGGTGTGAGGGTTTATGTTTTGGTGGATTGAGCGGTGCGAGGGCTTATGTTTTGGTGGATTGAGCGGTGTGAGGGATTATGTTTTGGTGGATTGAGCGGTTCGAGGGTTTATATTCTGGTGGATTGAGCGGTGTGAGGGTTTATGTTTTGGTGGATTGAGGGGTGTGAGGGTTTATATTTTGGTGGTCTGAGCGGTGTTAGGGTTTATGTTTTGGTGGAATGAGCGGTGGGAGGGTTTATGTTTTGGTGGATTGAGCGGTGTGAGGGTTTATGTTTTGGCGGATTGAGCGGTGTGAGGGTTTATGTTTTGGTGGATTGAGCGGTTCGAGGGTTTATATTCTGGTGGATTGAGCGGTGTGAGGGTTTATGTTTTGGTGGATTGAGCGGTGTGAGGGTTTATATTTTGGTGGTCTGAGCGGTGTTAGGGTTTATGTTTTGGTGGAATGAGCGGTGGGAGGGTTTATGTTTTGGTGGATTGAGCGGTGTGAGGGTTTATGTTTTGGCGGATTGAGCGGTGTGAGGGTTTATGTTTTGGTGGATTGAGCGGTGTGAGGGTTTATATTTTGGTGGAATGAGCGGTGTGAGGGTTTATGTTTCCCAGGAGCGGGTATAGAGTCACCTGAACCTTGTGTCCACATAGAAGCCCCAGGCCTGTCCTGTTACTGTATTCCCAGGAGCCGGTATAGAGTCACCTGAACCTTGTGTCCACATAGAAGCACCAGGCCTGTCCTGTTACTGTATTCCCAGGAGCCGGTATAGAGTCAGCTGATCCTCGTGTCCACATAGAAGCACCAGGTCTGTCCTGTTACTGTATTCCCAGGAGCGGGTATAGAATCACCTGATCCTCATGTCCACATAGAAGCCCCAGGCCTGTCCTGTTACTGTATTCCCAGGAGCGGGTATAGAGTCACCTGATCCTCCTGTCCACATAGAAGCACCAGGCCTGTCCTGTTACTGTATTCCCAGGAGCCGGTATAGAGTCATCTGAACCTCGTGTCCACATAGAAGCACCAGACCTGTCCTGTTACTGTATTCCCAGGAGCCGGTATAGAGTCACCTGAGCCTCATGTCCACATAGAAGCCCCAGGCCTGTTCTGTTACTGTAATCCCAGGAGCGGGTATAGGGACACCTGAACCTCATGTCCACATAGAAGCCCCAGGCCTGTCCTGTTACTGTAATCCCAGGAGCGGGTATAGAGTCACCTGAACCTCGTGTACACATAGAAGCACCAGGCCTGTCCTATTACTGTATTCTCAGGAGCGGGTATAGAGTCACCTGATCCTCGTGTCCACATAGAAGCACCAGGCCTGTCCTATTACTGTATTCTCAGGAGCGGGTATAGAGTCACCAGATCCTCGTTTCCACATAGAAGCTCCAGGTCTGTCCTGTTACTGTATTCCCAGGAGCGGGTATAGAGTCACCTGATCCTCGTGTCCACATAGAAGCACCAGACCTGTCCTGTTACTGTATTCTCAGGAGCCGGTATAGAGTCAGCTGATCCTCGTGTCCACATAGAAGCACCAAGCCTGTCCTGTTACTGTAATCCCAGGAGCGGGTATAGAATCACCTGATCCTCGTGACCACATAGAAGCCCCAGGCCTGTCCTGTTACTGTATTCCCAGGAGCGGGTATAGAGTCACCTGATCCTCGTGTCCACATAGAAGCACCAGGCCTGTCCTGTTACTGTATTCCCAGGAGCCGGTATAGAGTCAGCTGATCCTCGTGTCCACATAGAAGCAGCAGGCCTGTCCTGTTACTGTATTCCCAGGAGCGGGTATAGAATCACCTGAACCTCGTGTCCACATAGAAGCACCAGGCCTGTCCTGTTACTGTATTCCCAGGAGCCGGTATAGAGTCAGCTGATCCTCGTGTCCACATAGAAGCACCAGGTCTGTCCTGTTACTGTATTCCCAGGAGCCGGTATAGAGTCAGCTGATCCTCGTGTCCACATAGAAACCCCAGGCCTGTCCTGTTACTGTATTCCCAGGAGCGGGTATAGAGTCACCTGAACCTCGTGTCCACATAGAAGCACCAGACCTGTCCTGTTACTGTATTCCCAGGAGCCGGTATAGAGTCACCTGATCCTCGTGTCCACATAGAAGCACCAGGTCTGTCCTGTTACTGTATTCCCAGGAGCGGGTATAGAGTCACCTGAACCTCGTGTCCACATAGAAGCACCAGGCCTGTCCTGTTACTGTATTCCCAGGAGCCGGCATAGAGTCACCTGAACCTCGTGTCCACATAGAAGCACCAGGCCTGTCCTGTTACTGTAATCCCAGGAGCCGGTATAGAATCACCTGATCCTCATGTCCACATAGAAGCACCAGGTCTGTCCTGTTACTGTATTCCCAGGAGCCGGTATAGAGTCACCTGAACCTTGTGTCCACATAGAAGCCCCAGGCCTGTCCTGTTACTGTATTCCCAGGAGCCGGTATAGAGTCACCTGAACCTTGTGTCCACATAGAAGCACCAGGCCTGTCCTGTTACTGTATTCCCAGGAGCCGGTATAGAGTCAGCTGATCCTCGTGTCCACATAGAAGCACCAGGTCTGTCCTGTTACTGTATTCCCAGGAGCGGGTATAGAATCACCTGATCCTCATGTCCACATAGAAGCCCCAGGCCTGTCCTGTTACTGTATTCCCAGGAGCGGGTATAGAGTCACCTGATCCTCCTGTCCACATAGAAGCACCAGGCCTGTCCTGTTACTGTATTCCCAGGAGCCGGTATAGAGTCATCTGAACCTCGTGTCCACATAGAAGCACCAGACCTGTCCTGTTACTGTATTCCCAGGAGCCGGTATAGAGTCACCTGAGCCTCATGTCCACATAGAAGCCCCAGGCCTGTTCTGTTACTGTAATCCCAGGAGCGGGTATAGGGACACCTGAACCTCATGTCCACATAGAAGCCCCAGGCCTGTCCTGTTACTGTAATCCCAGGAGCGGGTATAGAGTCACCTGAACCTCGTGTACACATAGAAGCACCAGGCCTGTCCTATTACTGTATTCTCAGGAGCGGGTATAGAGTCACCTGATCCTCGTGTCCACATAGAAGCACCAGGCCTGTCCTATTACTGTATTCTCAGGAGCGGGTATAGAGTCACCAGATCCTCGTTTCCACATAGAAGCTCCAGGTCTGTCCTGTTACTGTATTCCCAGGAGCGGGTATAGAGTCACCTGATCCTCGTGTCCACATAGAAGCACCAGACCTGTCCTGTTACTGTATTCTCAGGAGCCGGTATAGAGTCAGCTGATCCTCGTGTCCACATAGAAGCACCAAGCCTGTCCTGTTACTGTAATCCCAGGAGCGGGTATAGAATCACCTGATCCTCGTGACCACATAGAAGCCCCAGGCCTGTCCTGTTACTGTATTCCCAGGAGCGGGTATAGAGTCACCTGATCCTCGTGTCCACATAGAAGCACCAGGCCTGTCCTGTTACTGTATTCCCAGGAGCCGGTATAGAGTCAGCTGATCCTCGTGTCCACATAGAAGCAGCAGGCCTGTCCTGTTACTGTATTCCCAGGAGCGGGTATAGAATCACCTGAACCTCGTGTCCACATAGAAGCACCAGGCCTGTCCTGTTACTGTATTCCCAGGAGCCGGTATAGAGTCAGCTGATCCTCGTGTCCACATAGAAGCACCAGGTCTGTCCTGTTACTGTATTCCCAGGAGCCGGTATAGAGTCAGCTGATCCTCGTGTCCACATAGAAACCCCAGGCCTGTCCTGTTACTGTATTCCCAGGAGCGGGTATAGAGTCACCTGAACCTCGTGTCCACATAGAAGCACCAGACCTGTCCTGTTACTGTATTCCCAGGAGCCGGTATAGAGTCACCTGATCCTCGTGTCCACATAGAAGCACCAGGTCTGTCCTGTTACTGTATTCCCAGGAGCGGGTATAGAGTCACCTGAACCTCGTGTCCACATAGAAGCACCAGGCCTGTCCTGTTACTGTATTCCCAGGAGCCGGCATAGAGTCACCTGAACCTCGTGTCCACATAGAAGCACCAGGCCTGTCCTGTTACTGTAATCCCAGGAGCCGGTATAGAATCACCTGATCCTCATGTCCACATAGAAGCACCAGGTCTGTCCTGTTACTGTATTCCCAGGAGCCGGTATAGAGTCACCTGATCCTCGTGTCCACATAGAAGCACCAGGCCTGTCCTGTTACTGTATTCCCAGGAGCCGGTATAGAGTCACCTGAACCTCGTGTCCACATAGAAGCACCAGGCCTGTCCTGTTACTGTATTCCCAGGAGCCGGTATAGAGTCACCTGAACCTCGTGTCCACATAGAAGCACCAGGCCTGTCCTGTTACTGTAATCCCAGGAGCCGGTATAGAATCACCTGATCCTCATGTCCACATAGAAGCACCAGGCCTGTCCTGTTACTGTATTCCCAGGAGCCGGTATAGAGTCACCTGAACCTCGTGTCCACATAGAAGCACCAGACCTGTCCTATTACTATATTCCCAGGAGCCGGTAGAGTCACCTGAACCTCGTGTCCACATAGAAGCACCAGGCCTGTCCTGTTACTGTATTCCCAGGAGCCGGTATAGAGTCACCTGAACCTCGTGTCCACATAGAAGCACCAGGCCTGTCCTGTTACTGTAATCCCAGGAGCCGGTATAGAATCACCTGATCCTCATGTCCACATAGAAGCACCAGGCCTGTCCTGTTACTGTAATCCCAGGAGCCGGTATAGAATCACCTGAACCTCGTGTCCACATAGAAGCACCAGGCCTGTCCTGTTACTGTAATCCCAGGAGCCGGTATAGAATCACCTGATCCTCGTGTCCACATAGAAGCACCAGGTCTGTCCTGTTACTGTATTCCCAGGAGCCGGTATAGAGTCACCTGAACCTCGTGTCCACATAGAAGCCCCAGGCCTGTCCTGTTACTGTATTCCCAGGAGCGGGTATAGAGTCACCTGAACCTCGTGTCCACATAGAAGCACCAGGCCTGTCCTGTTACTGTATTCCCAGGAGCCGGTATAGAGTCACCTGAACCTCGTGTCCACATAGAAGCACCAGACCTGTCCTGTTACTGTATTCCCAGGAGCCGGTAGAGTCACCTGAACCTCGTGTCCACATAGAAGCACCAGACCTGTCCTGTTACTGTATTCCCAGGAGCTGGTATAGAGTCACCTGATCCTCGTGTCCACATAGAAGCACCAGGCCTGTCCTATTACTATATTCCCAGGAGCCGGTAGAGTCACCTGAACCTCGTGTCCACATAGAAGCACCAGACCTGTCCTGTTACTGTATTCCCAGGAGCCGGTATAGAGTCACCTGATCCTCGTGTCCACATAGAAGCACCAGGCCTGTCCTATTACTGTATTCCCAGGAGCCGGTATAGAGTCACCTGAACCTCGTGTCCACATAGAAGCATCAGGCCTGTCCTGTTACTGTATTCTCAGGAGCCGGTATAGAGTCAGCTGATCCTCGTGTCCACATAGAAGCACCAGGCCTGTCCTGTTACTGTATTCCCAGGAGCGGGTATAGAATCACCTGATCCTCGTGTCCACATAGAAGCACCAGGCCTGTCCTGTTACTGTAATCCCAGGAGCCGGTATAGAGTCACCTGATCCTCGTGTCCACATAGAAGCACCAGACCTGTCCTGTTACTGTAATCCCAGGAGCCGGTATAGAATCACCTGATCCTCATGTCCACATAGAAGCACCAGGCCTGTCCTGTTACTGTAATCCCAGGAGCCGGTATAGAGTCACCTGATCCTCGTGTCCACATAGAAGCACCAGGCCTGTCCTGTTACTGTAATCCCAGGAGCCGGTATAGAATCACCTGATCCTCATGTCCACATAGAAGCACCAGGCCTGTCCTGTTACTGTAATCCCAGGAGCCGGTATAGAATCACCTGAACCTCGTGTCCACATAGAAGCACCAGGCCTGTCCTGTTACTGTAATCCCAGGAGCCGGTATAGAATCACCTGATCCTCGTGTCCACATAGAAGCACCAGGTCTGTCCTGTTACTGTATTCCCAGGAGCCGGTATAGAGTCACCTGAACCTCGTGTCCACATAGAAGCCCCAGGCCTGTCCTGTTACTGTATTCCCAGGAGCGGGTATAGAGTCACCTGAACCTCGTGTCCACATAGAAGCACCAGGCCTGTCCTGTTACTGTATTCCCAGGAGCCGGTATAGAGTCACCTGAACCTCGTGTCCACATAGAAGCACCAGACCTGTCCTGTTACTGTATTCCCAGGAGCCGGTAGAGTCACCTGAACCTCGTGTCCACATAGAAGCACCAGACCTGTCCTGTTACTGTATTCCCAGGAGCTGGTATAGAGTCACCTGATCCTCGTGTCCACATAGAAGCACCAGGCCTGTCCTATTACTATATTCCCAGGAGCCGGTAGAGTCACCTGAACCTCGTGTCCACATAGAAGCACCAGACCTGTCCTGTTACTGTATTCCCAGGAGCCGGTATAGAGTCACCTGAACCTCGTGTCCACATAGAAGCACCAGGTCTGTCCTGTTACTGTATTCCCAGGAGCCGGTATAGAGTCACCTGAACCTCGTGTCCACATAGAAGAACCATACTATATACAAGTGTGGGCTATCTGTGGAGCACTATATAGAGGGGTGGACTATATGTACAAGGGGGCTATATACAGGGGTGGGCTTTCTGTGGAGCACTATAGGCGGGAGCTATTTGTGGGATACTATATACAGGGGTGGGCTATATCTACAGGGGGGCTATATACAGGGGGACTATATCTACAGGGGGACCATATCTACAGGGGGACCATATCTACAGGGGGACCATATCTACAGGGCTGGGCTATACACAGGGCTGGGATATACACAGGGGGGCTATATCTACAGGGGTGGGCTATACACAGGGGGGCTATATACAGGGGTGGGCTATATACAGGGGGAATATATCTACAGGGGGTTATATCTACAGGGCTGGGCTATATACAGGGCGACTATATCTACAGGGGGGGCTATATACTGGGGTGGGCTATCTATGGAGCACCATATACAGGGGTGGGCTATATCTACAGGGGGCTATATACTATATAGCCCACCCCTGTATATGGTGCTCTATAGACAGCCCACTCCAGTATATAGCCCCCCTGTAGATATAGTCCCCCTGTATATAGCCAAGCAGATATAGTCCCCCTGTATATAGCCCAGCCCTGTAGATATAGTCCCCCTGTATATAGCCCCCCTGTAGATATAGTCCCCCTGTATATAGCCCCCCTGTAGATATAGTTCCCCTGTATATAGCCCCCCTGTAGATATAGTCCCCCTGTATATAGCCCCCCTGTAGATATAGTCCCCCTGTATATAGCCCCCTGTAGATATAGTCCCCCTGTATATAGCCCCCCTGTAGATATAGTCCCCCTGTATATAGCCCCCTGTAGATATAGTCCCCCTGTATATAGCCCAGCAGATATAGTCCCCCTGTATATAGCCCAGCCCTGTAGATAGACACCCCCCGTAGATAAAGTCCCCCGTGTAGACAAAGTCCCCCCCGCAGATACAGACACACACTTCTATTACAATTAAAAAATATATATATATTTCAAACTCACCTTATTCCCGCTCCACGCCGTCCGGCAGCCATGGAGACCTGCTCTCTTCCTGCTCTCTTCCGGCTCTCTTCCTGCTCTCTTCTGCGCAGGTCTCCTGGGGGTTGAACGCGGCGTCTATGAAAGGCGCTGATTGGCTGGGCAGGATGACTTTCCCGGCCAGTCAGTCAGTGCCTTTCATCGACGGAAGCGTCACTGGTACAAAAGGTACCAGTCGCTTCATTCGTGGAGAGGCGCTGAATGGCCGGGCACGGAACGTGCCCGGTCATTCATTGCTTCTAATTGTACCTGTATACTATAGACACAGGTACAATTATAGTGCAGGAGGAGGTGGCGCTGGCGCCCCCTCTGAACTGCGCCCTGGGCACATGCCCCGCCTGCCCCCCCCTAGCTACGCCCCTGGTGATGGACACACAGGAGCACGGCTCATTACAGGGTCATGTGATGGACACACAAGAGCACGGTTCATTACAGGGTCATGTGATGGACACACAGGAGCACGGCTCATTACAGGGTCATGTGATGGACACACAGGAGCACGGCTCATTACAGGGTCATGTGATGGACACACAAGAGCACGGTTCATTACAGGGTCATGTGACGGACACACAGGAGCACGGTTCATTACAGGGTCATGTGATGGACACACAGGTGCTGGGCTCATTACAGGGTCATGTGATGGACCCAGGAGCACGGCTCATTACAGGGTCATGTGATGGACACACAAGAGCACGGTTCATTACAGGGTCATGTGATGGACACACAGGAGCACGGCTCGTTAAAGGGTCATGTGATGGACACACAGGAGCACGGCTCATTACAGGGTCATGTGATGGACACACAGGAGCACGGCTCATTACAGGGTCATGTGATGGACACACAGGAGCACGGCTCATTACAGGGTCATGTGATGGACACACAGGAGCACGGCTCATTACAGGGTCATGTGATGGACACACAGGAGCACGGCTCGTTACAGGGTCATGTGATGGACACACAAGAGCACGGTTCATTACAGGGTCATGTGATGGACACACAGGAGCACGGCTCGTTACAGGGTCATGTGATGGACACAGGAGCACGGCTCGTTACAGGGTCATGTGATGGACACACAGGTGCTGGGCTCATTACAGGGTCATGTGATGGACACACAGGAGCACGGCTCATTACAGGGTCATGTGATGGACACACAGGAGCACGGCTCATTACAGGGTCATGTGATGGACACACAGGAGCACGGCTCGTTACAGGGTCATGTGATGGACACAGGAGCACGGCTCATTACAGGGTCATGTGATGGACACACAGGAGCACGGCTCATTACAGGGTCATGTGATGGACACAGGAGCACGGCTCATTACAGGGTCATGTGATGGACACAGGAGGGCGGCTCATTACAGGGTCATGTGATGGACACAGGAGCACGGCTCATTACAGGGTCATGTGATGGACACACAGGAGCACGGCTCATTACAGGGTCATGTGATGGACACACAGGAGCACGGCTCATTACAGGGTCATGTGATGGACACACAGGAGCATGGCTCATTACAGGGTCATGTGATGGACACACAGGAGCACGGCTCATTACAGGGTCATGTGATGGACACACAGGAGCACAGCTCGTTACAGGGTCATGTGATGGACACACAGGAGCACGGCTCATTACAGGGTCATGTGATGGACACACAGGAGCACGGCTCATTACAGGGCCATGTGATGGACACAGGAGCACGGCTCATTACAGGGTCATGTGATGGACACACAGGAGCACGGCTCATTACAGGGTCATGTGATGGACACACAGGAGCACGGCTCGTTACAGGGTCATGTGATGGACACACAGGTGCTGGGCTCATTACAGGGTCATGTGATGGACCCAGGAGCACGGCTCATTACAGGGTCATGTGATGGACACAGGAGGGCGGCTCATTACAGGGTCATGTGATGGACACACAGGAGCACGGCTCGTTACAGGGTCATGTGATGGACACACAGGAGCACGGCTCGTTACAGGGTCATGTGATCGACACACAGGTGCACGGCTCATTACAGGGTCATGTGATGGACACACAGGAGCACGGCTCATTACAGGGTCATGTGATGGACACACAGGAGCACGGCTCATTACAGGGTCATGTGATGGACACACCGGAGCACGGCTCGTTACAGGGTCATGTGATGGACACACAGGAGCACGGCTCATTACAGGGTCATGTGATGGACACACAAGAGCACGGCTCGTTACAGGGTCATGTGATGGACACACAGGTGCACGGCTCATTACAGGGTCATGTGATGGACACACAGGAGCACGGCTCGTTACAGGGTCATGTGATGGACACACAGGTGCAAGGCTCGTTACAGGGTCATGTGATGGACACACAGGAGCACGGCTCGTTACAGGGTCATGTGATGGACACACAGGAGCACGGCTCGTTACAGGGTCATGTGATGGACACACAGGAGCACGGCTCGTTACAGGGTCATGTGATGGACACACAGGAGCACGGCTCGTTACAGGGTCATGTGATGGACACACAGGAGCAAGGCTCATTACAGGGTCATGTGATGGACACACAGGTGCACGGCTCATTACAGGGTCATGTGATTGGCACACAGGAGCACGGCTCGTTACAGGGTCATGTGATGGACACACAGGAGCACGGCTCATTACAGGGTCATGTGATGGACACACAGGAGCACGGCTCATTACAGGGTCATGTGATGGACACACAGGTGCACGGCTCATTACAGGGTCATGTGATGGACACACAGGAGCACGGCTCATTACAGGGTCATGTGATGGACACACAGGAGCACGGCTCGTTACAGGGTCATGTGATGGACACACAGGAGCACGGCTCATTACAGGGTCATGTGATGGACACACAGGTGCACGGCTCATTACAGGGTCATGTGATGAAGACAAAGCTCTGATAGACATCCTGTAACTGTAATAAGCTGTGTATCTGTGTGTCCATCACATGACCATGGACAGAGTTTTATCCCCTGGAAGTAAACAATGAATGTTCCCACTTTAAACAACAAGCAGAGATCTTGAAAACCTTAAGGAATACAGAAAGTATATTGGAAAATTGTCTAACACTTAATTATACAAAAAATTCTATTCATTTTCTAAAACCGAACATCCCCCTTATCAGTTCTGAAACAATAACAGAATTCTTGCAGGTTGGACAGAACTTTACAATCCAATGAAATGTTTCCCGAACAAAACCCCAGAAATGAAAGAAAAGAACCAGTAAAGGAAAGTAACAGGAGAGCATTGTGGGTACCTTGTGGGCAGGAGGCCACGTGAGAATAGATCAGACACGGGGGGATCAGGAGCAGCCGGGGGAGACGCCATGCACAGTATCTATGGAGAGGTGAAGGTCACACATATAGTATAACAGATGGCACTGGCAGCGCTGGATGAATGTGGACATTTCACACTGGTCTATGAACTTGTGCTACAAGAAAAAAAAAGTGGCCCAAAACTGCACTGTGTGAACGAAGACTTAATCTCTGAGCACTGTCCAGGCAGCAAGTGACATTAATAATTGGATTTTTGTACTCACCGTAAAATCCCTTTCTAGTTGTATTCATTGCGGACAAGGCACGATGGGTGTAAAGGGGATATCCCACCAGGGACATTTATGACTTATCCACAGGACCCGCACCTATCTCTAGAGCGAGGTCCCCTGAGCCTCGTTCTACCATTTTTCTGCTCTCGCTGCCTCCCGGTCACTTCCGGACTCTCTGGTCGGGAGTTATGAATACAGCGTAGGTCGCTGAGCTGCGATGTTTCCGTAGTCCCATTGTAGTGCAGGCAGTCACGGAAGCAGCGCAGCATGCGAGCCACTAACATTCAGTTCTATGGGACTTACGGAAACAGCGTCGATCAGCGAGCTAAGGCGTTTCATTCTTTATGGTCGGAATTCACCTGCTTCATCCGCAACAAAGAGCGGCGGAACAGGATTTAGGGGGCCCTGTTCTAGAGATAGGTGGGACCCGCACCTATCTGACATTTATCACATATCCTGTGGATATGTGATAAATGTCCCTGCTGGGAAAACCCCTTTAAGCCCCTGCCCCTTGGAGGTTGACACTAGGAGGCTGACACTAGGAGGCTGACACTAGGAGGCTGACACTAGGAGGCTGACTCTTGGAGGCTGACACTAGGAGGCTGACACTAGGAGGCTGACTCTTGGAGGCTGACACTAGGAGGCTGACACTAGGAGGCTGACACTAGGAGGCTGACACTAGGAGGCTGACACTAGGCAAGAAAAAAAAAAAGAGTATTGACGCCACTCAGTGAGTCCGGACCCGTCCCCCAGACACTCAGAAACCAGATTGTACAAAAAGCAGCAGGAGAAGAAAACAAAACAGCAGATCCAGGGTCCCGGCAGAACAACAAAACCCCCCTGTGTCCAGGACAATGAACATGAGGGCCAGATCTGTCCACCCAATGATTACAAGGAGGGGTTATTGGGGGTTATTGGGGGACACAGCACCATGGGACGTTCCATAGCAGTCCCAGAACGTGGGTAAAGAAGGAAACTACCGTGTGACCTGCCTAACGCACAGCAGCTCGGCGCACCTTGTGACCCAGGCCAGCATGAGAGGGAGCAGAGTATGATTATGGTAAAACTCCAGGAAAGTATACACCAAAGCCCAGGTAGCAGCATTGCAAACCTGGGAGACCAAAGCTTGGGGTCATACCGCCCAGGATGCACCTCAAAGTGAACTGTAACCCAAAAGTGGGGAGCCTTACCTGTAGAACGATAGATTCCAGGATCACCTAATCCAACAAGCAACGGCAGCCTTGAAAGCCACATAGCCCTCGCGCAGCCCTTCTGGGATCACAAGGAGAATCAGAGCATGTGAAGGATTCAGCCTCGCCAAGGTAGATGTGAACTGCTCTAACCACATCATGGTAATGTAGTGCTCGCCTCCCATGTGGGATGGGGAGGGACAGAAGTAGGGGGGACAATGTCCTGATTTATGTGGAAGGCAGAGACCACCTTCGGAGAATGGATGAAAAGGGTCAGAACAACACCTTATCCTTGTGGATCACCAAGAAGGGAGGCCTACAAGATACGGCCACCAGAAAGATGATCATCATGGAAAGAAAACAGAGTGAGATGTCCTGCAATGGCTCAAAATGGGGAAACCTTGGGGCTCCCAGAACCATGTTGAGGTCCCAGGGCTCAGAGGGATGCCAAAAAATAGGGACAACATGCTCTACCCCTTGCAAGATAGTCTGCACCTGGGAAAGGCAGGCTAGTGTACTGTGAAAGAGGGAGAGGAAACCTGGCCCTTCAGGGAAGCCAGGCCCGGACCCTGCTCCAGACCAGAATGTGGGAAAGAAAGTATCCGTGGGGTGGAGCAGACCAAGGGAGAGGAATGACGCTGCTTACACCAATGGAGATTTGCCTTTCACGGTCTATGGTACACCTTACAAGACTGACTTTTCCTGACTTTCAGCATTATCTGGATAACAGGTTTGGAAAGATCACAGAATCTCGTAATCCCGGCTTCAACAGCTACACCGTTAAATGAAGCTGAGGTAAATTGGGGTGTAATAGCGGACCTTACAAAAAGAGGTCATGCAGCAGGGGACGGTGACAAGGGGAGTCCGCAAGCAGATGAACTAGGTCAGCGAACCAATGTGGAAGGAGAAGTGAACTGACTTGAGGGAAGCTTCAGGATCTCTTCTGGGAGCCCAAAGAAAAGGTTTGAGTGGGGAGACACCTTCAGGCAGAAGATGTCCTGGGAATGGGGGTCTTCTTGGCCCTAGGGAGGTCCTGCCAAAGTTGGGAAGTTGCAAAAGGAGCAAAACCTTTGGGAACTCAGGTAAGATTGTTGGTGTCTAGGGCGGTTCAGAGGGAACTCGTGCTGCCAATGGCCTCAGAGATAAGCTCGTCCAGACATTTACCGAAAAGCTTGCCTCCAAGTAAAAGGGAGACTAGGGAGAGACTTTTTAGAAGCAGGATCTGCCGCCCATGATTTTACCCGTACCCAGCGGCGAATCACGAAGAAATTAGTCGTTTCTCCGGCAACTAAATGTGCAGACTCCAGAGAGGCCTCATATAGGAAATATCAGGCATGGATGAGCCGAGGCTGGGTCAGCCTGATCTAGCTGCAGCGCTGCCTCGGAGAGGAGACAATACCGAAGCCCTTTAGTCCAAACTGAGAAAGTTTTACTGACAAAGGAGAAGGCGAATGCCGGGCGTAGGGCAGAGCCTGATGCTTCATAGGCAGATTTTGCTAGAGAATCGAACCTGTTTAAGGGAATCCATCAGAAATGCCGCGATTGACAGTAAATGAGAGGTGATGTGGGAGAGCCGGACACAGGCAGATCCACCGAGGGAGAGACCGTCCACTCTGAAACCAGATCCTCCTGAAAAGTAAACATGTCAGTCCTCAGAGCAGGCAATCACTTCCAATCTTCCTCATCCTCACCGTGGCTTAGGAAGACTAGAGTCTGGCGCTTGTGGCATCAGAAAGTCACCTTAGCTCAGTTCTGTCAAGTCAAAGTGGATACACGGGGCTTACAAAACCGCATAGAAGCTCACAGGAGCTGCTGTCAGCCGAGCCGTCAGTGCAGCTCACTGACTGACTGATTCACATCTCATACTAGTTTTCTGAGGCATCTATGTACTGTCATATATAGAAGCTGCAGAAGTGAAAAAGGGTCAAAGTCAATTACAAAAGTGATTTTTATCACTAAATAAAAGCATTTCAAATAAAAAAAAAAGGTGTAAGGTGACGGCGTGGATAAATTGTTGCAGAGCAGCTGCCATTTTAGTGTCTTGTTTGGACGATAAATGATTAATTGATGATTCCTTAGGGGAGACGGATCCTGCAGAGAGGCAGCTTTCCCAGTGCCGGTCCTAACAGGGGACGCTGGTGAAGAATTAAAGAAGGAACGGAACCCTTCCCTAGAAACCTTGAGACTCTTGCGGGACGGCGTTACCACAGATGGAGATGTCAGGGACACAATCTGGGATTGCAGGTATTCCAAAAAACTGAGCCATCTACTAGGAAATTCTAGAAAGGTCCTCGAAGGCCGAAGTAAAGGAAGGAAGTGGAGGAAGGGGGGCCCATTCTGCAAAGGTGCAGGCTCCTGGGGGCCCCTGGGTTGCCGGCACTAAGACTATGCTACTAGTGTATAGAGGATTAGGCTGGCTGCATGGCGACCACAGTTATAGTCACGAAGACCACAGGGGCTAATTGTCTACACTGATTAGGTGAGTGTCAGAGAGAGAGCAGAAAACTCCTCCGAAGGTAGAGAAATTGGACCCACTAGAAAAAAAACACAGCTTGAAGAGCTGGACGACCAGACCACTAGTGTGGTCTCCTGACCGAGGCTGGAGGTAGGATCCTGGGGCTGACAGGCTGGAGCAAGTCTTAAGAAGATGGCGCTGACAGAAGAGAGACCGGCCAGCAGAAGCCCGTGCTGACGGGGGACACAGCCCAGGAGAACGCCTCTGCAGACCTCACCCTCACAGCAGTGGAACGCAACGCTCAGAGACCACACATGACCAGGGTGGGTGGAGAAACTTGCAGAGAACCTCGCAGCCTAGTCCTCCTAGGAGTTGGTGACCGTATAAAGAGGACCCTCTGGCGACAACACCGCTAACAGCGTTACAGCACGCTAGTGAAAAATAAGATCAGAACCCCTAGGGATGATCAGGGGGGGCTCCCCCGAAAGTAAAAGCCTCGCTGAGGAAGGGAAAAAATGCCAAACCGCTGGGGGCAAGGACAGGAAGACTATGAACCTGCAAGACTGACAGGGATACCCATAGGCAGAGGGGGGGAGTACACCCCTAAACTTACTCTCCGGCTGTGTGAGCTGGGTCACTCTTCAGTAACCTCTTATATAGAGTAGGGTTATAAACAAATATTAGATGAGCGGCGATGGAGGAAGCGCAGCCGAGGACACTGCTTGGTCTCCTGATACCCTCAGGGGGTTGACTAGGCCGTCGACCAGATGGACAATACACCCGGAACCTGGAAGAAGAAAACTTAACGAAAAAAGTACAGCAGACCTAAGAAACAGGTGGTGTTTGCTTCCTACGGACGCCGGGGTAAAGCTGAATATCTCAGTGGGGGGGGGGGGGGTTACTTAGACCGGTGATTCATACGCGTCTTCATATAAAGCAAGTTAGAGAATAATTTGCCTCTTAATAGCTTAGGTGCATCTCTGGCCGTCCATGCGCCAAAAAGAGGAGTCTGTGTCAGCCGTGAGCTGGCATAGAATTGCAGCATCATTGACGGCAGCTTCTGATAAGCTTTAAAAAGTGAAGTGAAAAGTGGAAGCAGAAGCTTTGTGCTATTTGTGACTTTCTACTCCAGAAAACTGGCGAAGAAAAGTAAATAAACTCCCCGCAGTGTCTGTGAGAAGGTACAGTCCGCCAGGACGGCTCTTTTCCTGCCTAGTGTCAGCCTTGTAGTGGCGGGGCCTGTACCCCCGGAGTGTCTGTGGGAGGGGTACAGTCCGCCAGGACGGCTTTATTCCTGCCTAGTGTCAGCCTTGTAGTGGCGGGGCCTGTACCCCCGGAGTGTCTGTGGGAGGGGTACAGTCCGCCAGGACGGCTTTATTCCTGCCTAGTGTCAGCCTTGTAGTGGCGGGGCCTGTACCCCCGGAGTGTCTGTGAGAAGGTACAGTCCGCCAGGACGACTCTTTTCCTGCCTAGTGACAGCCTAGTAGTGGCGGGGCCTGTACCCCCGATGCTGCGTCTCCAATTACATAAATGGAATATTCCGGCTGTAAAGCTTCCCCGCCTCTCTGTAGCTGCGGTCATGGGTCTATTGAGGTGGATTTCTCCACCACTGTCTTTAGTCCGCACTGATATGAGCTCAGATATTTGTGACCTATTGGCACACGGTTCTGGGTTTCGGGTCATACTTCTGATGGAGACACTTCTTACCTGCAGCTTGTACGGCTCGGGCAGTAAATTCAGCAGACTGATATGATAAACGTGTCCGTGAATTCCCACAAGCAGTCGTCCTTCACTGCTACAAAACGAGAGGCTTTCAGGGAGAGCATTAAGACAAAGGATCCTGCAAAGAGACGACACAACATAAGTGGACACGAGGATCAGCTGACTCTATACCGGCTCCTGGGAATACAGTAACAGGATAGGCCTGGTGCTTCTATGTGGACACGAGGATCAGGTGACTCTATACCGGCTCCTGGGATTACAGTAACAGGACAGGTCTGGTGCTTCTATGTGGACACGAGGTTCAGGTGACTCTATACCGGCTCCTGGGAATACAGTAACAGGATAGGCCTGGTGCTTCTATGTGGACACGAGGATCAGCTGACTCTATACCGGCTCCTGGGAATACAGTAACAGGATAGGCCTGGTGCTTCTATGTGGACACGAGGATCAGGTGACTCTATACCGGCTCCTGGGAATACAGTAACAGGATAGGCCTGGTGCTTCTATGTGGACACGAGGATCAGGTGATTCTATACCGGCTCCTGGGAATACAGTAACAGGACAGGTCTGGTGCTTCTATGTGGACACGAGGATCAGGTGACTCTATACCGGCTCCTGGGAATACAGTAATAGGACAGGCCTGGTGCTTCTATGTGGACACGAGGATCAGCTGACTCTATACCGGCTCCTGGGAATACAGTAACAGGATAGGCCTGGTGCTTCTATGTGGACACGAGGATCAGGTGACTCTATACCGGCTCCTGGGAATACAGTAACAGGATAGGCCTGGTGCTTCTATGTGGACACGAGGATCAGGTGATTCTATACCGGCTCCTGGGAATACAGTAACAGGACAGGTCTGGTGCTTCTATGTGGACACGAGGATCAGGTGACTCTATACCAGCTCCTGGGAATACAGTAACAGGACAGGCCTGGAGCTTCTATGTGGACACGAGGATCAGGTGACTCTATACCGGCTCCTGGGAATACAGTAACAGGACAGGTCTGGTGCTTCTATGTGGACACGAGGATCAGGTGACTCTATACCGGCTCCTGGGATTACAGTAACAGGACAGGCCTGGTGCTTCTATGTGGACACGAGGATCAGGTGATTCTATACCCGCTCCTGGGAATACAGTAACAGGACAGGCCTGGTGCTTCTATGTGGACACGAGGATCAGCTGACTCTATACCGGCTCCTGAGAATACAGTAACAGGACAGGCCTGATGCTTCTATGTGGACACGAGGTTCAGGTGACTCTATACCGGCTCCTGGGAATACAGTAATAGGACAGGCCTGGTGCTTCTATGTGGACACAAGGTTCAGGTGACTCTATACCGGCTCCTGAGAATACAGTAACAGGACAGGCCTGATGCTTCTATGTGGACACGAGGTTCAGGTGACTCTATACCGGCTCCTGGGAATACAGTAATAGGACAGGCCTGGTGCTTCTATGTGGACACAAGGTTCAGCTGACTCTATACCGGCTCCTGAGAATACAGTAATAGGACAGGCCTGGTGCTTCTATGTGGACACGAGGATCAGCTGACTCTATACCGGCTCCTGAGAATACAGTAACAGGACCGGTCTGGTGCTTCTATGTGGACACGAGGATCAGCTGACTCTAGACCGGCTCCTGGGAATACAGTAACAGGACAGGCCTGGTGCTTCTATGTGGACACAAGGTTCAGGTGATTCTATACCCGCTCCTGGGAATACAGTAACAGGACAGGCCTGCTGCTTCTATGTGGACACGAGGATCAGCTGACTCTATACCGGCTCCTGGGAATATAGTAACAGGACAGGCCTGGTGCTTCTATGTGGACACGAGGATCAGGTGACTCTATACCGGCTCCTGGGAATACAGTAACAGGACAGGCCTGGTGCTTCTATGTGGACACGAGGTTCAGGTGATTCTATACCCGCTCCTGGGATTACAGTAACAGGACAGGTCTGGTGCTTCTATGTGGACACGAGGATCAGGTGACTCTATACCGGCTCCTGGGATTACAGTAACAGGACAGGCCTGGTGCTTCTATGTGGACATGAGGATCAGCTGACTCTATACCGGCTCCTGGGAATACAGTAACAGGACAGGCCTGGTGCTTCTATGTGGACACGAGGATCAGCTGACTCTATACCCGCTCCTGGGATTACAGTAATAGGACAGGCCTGGTGCTTCTATGTGGACACGAGGTTCAGGTGACTCTATACCCGCTCCTGGGAATACAGTAACAGGACAGGCCTGGTGCTTCTATGTGGACACGAGGATCAGGTGACTCTATACCGGCTCCTGGGAATACAGTAACACGACAGGCCTGGTGCTTCTATGTGGACACGAGGATCAGCTGACTCTATACCGGCTCCTGGGAATACAGTAACAGGACAGGCCTGGTGCTTCTACGTGGACACGAGGATCAGGTGACTCTATACCGGCTCCTGGGATTACAGTAACAGGACAGGCCTGGTGCTTCTATGTGGACACGAGGATCAGGTGATTCTATACCCGCTCCTGGGAATACAGTAACAGGACAGGCCTGGTGCTTCTATGTGGACACGAGGATCAGGTGACTCTATACCGGCTCCTGGGAATACAGTAACACGACAGGCCTGGTGCTTCTATGTGGACACGAGGATCAGCTGACTCTATACCGGCTCCTGGGAATACAGTAACAGGACAGGCCTTGTGCTTCTACGTGGACACGAGGATCAGGTGACTCTATACCGGCTCCTGGGATTACAGTAACAGGACAGGCCTGGTGCTTCTATGTGGACACGAGGTTCCGGTGACTCTATACCCGCTCCTGGGAATACAGTAACAGGACAGGCCTGGTGCTTCTATGTGGACACGAGGATCAGCTGACTCTATACCGGCTCCTGGGAATACAGTAACAGGACAGGCCTGATGCTTCTATGTGGACACGAGGTTCTGGTGACTCTATACCCGCTCCTGGGAATACAGTAACAGGACAGGCCTGGTGCTTCTATGTGGACACGAGGATCAGCTGACTCTATACCGGCTCCTGGGAATACAGTAACAGGACAGGTCTGGTGCTTCTATGTGGACACGAGGATCAGGTGACTCTATACCAGCTCCTGGGAATACAGTAACAGGACAGGCCTGGTGCTTCTATGTGGACACGAGGATCAGGTGACTCTATACCGGCTCCTGGGAATACAGTAACAGGACAGGTCTGGTGCTTCTATGTGGACACGAGGATCAGGTGACTCTATACCGGCTCCTGGGATTACAGTAACAGGACAGGCCTGGTGCTTCTATGTGGACACGAGGATCAGCTGACTCTATACCGGCTCCTGAGAATACAGTAACAGGACAGGCCTGATGCTTCTATGTGGACACGAGGTTCAGGTGACTCTATACCGGCTCCTGGGAATACAGTAATAGGACAGGCCTGGTGCTTCTATGTGGACACGAGGATCAGGTGACTCTATACCGGCTCCTGGGAATACAGTAACAGGACAGGCCTGGTGCTTCTATGTGGACACGAGGTTCAGGTGATTCTATACCCGCTCCTGGGATTACAGTAACAGGACAGGTCTGGTGCTTCTATGTGGACACGAGGATCAGGTGACTCTATACCGGCTCCTGGGATTACAGTAACAGGACAGGCCTGGTGCTTCTATGTGGACACGAGGATCAGCTGACTCTATACCCGCTCCTGGGATTACAGTAATAGGACAGGCCTGGTGCTTCTATGTGGACACGAGGATCAGGTGATTCTATACCCGCTCCTGGGAATACAGTAACAGGACAGGCCTGGTGCTTCTATGTGGACACGAGGATCAGGTGACTCTATACCGGCTCCTGGGAATACAGTAACACCACAGGCCTGGTGCTTCTATGTGGACACGAGGATCAGGTAACTCTATACCGGCTCCTGGGATTACAGTAACAGGACAGGCCTGGTGCTTCTATGTGGACACGAGGATCAGCTGACTCTATACCCGCTCCTGGGATTACAGTAATAGGACAGGCCTGGTGCTTCTATGTGGACACGAGGATCAGGTGATTCTATACCCGCTCCTGGGAATACAGTAACAGGACAGGCCTGATGCTTCTATGTGGACACGAGGTTCCGGTGACTCTACACCCGCTCCTGGGAATACAGTAACAGGACAGGCCTGGTGCTTCTATGTGGACACGAGGATCAGGTGACTCTATACCCGCTCCTGGGAATACAGTAACAGGACAGGCCTGGTGCTTCTATGTGGACACGAGGATCAGGTGACTCTATACCGGCTCCTGGGATTACAGTAACAGGACAGGCCTGGTGCTTCTATGTGGACACGAGGATCAGCTGACTCTATACCGGCTCCTGGGAATACAGTAACAGGACAGGCCTGATGCTTCTATGTGGACACGAGGTTCCGGTGACTCTATACCCACTCCTGGGAATACAGTAACAGGAGAGGCCTGGTGCTTCTATGTGGACACGAGGATCAGGTGACTCTATACCCGCTCCTGGGAATACAGTAACAGGACAGGCCTGGTGCTTCTATGGGGGTGGAACTTTATACAGGGGGTGTGGTGCAATCTACAGAGGGGCTGGTGCTATCTACAGGGGGTGGAACTATATACAGGGGGTGTGGTGCAATCTACAGAGGGGCTGGTGCTATCTACAGGGGGTGGAACTATATACAGGGGGTGTGGTGCTATCTACAGGGGGGGGCTGGTGCTATCTACAGGGGGTGGAACTATATACAGGGGGTGTGGTGCTATCTACAGAGGGGCTGGTGCTATCTACAGGGGGGGGCTGGTGCTATCTACAGGGGGTGGAACTATATACAGGGGGTGTGGTGCTATCTACAGAGGGGCTGGTGTTATCTACAGGGGGGGGGGCTGGTGCTATCTACAGGGGGTGGAACTATATACAGGGGGTGTGGTGCAATCTACAGGGGGGCTGGTGCTATCTACAGGGGGGGCTGGTGCTATCTACAGGGGGGCTGGTGCTATCTACAGGGGGCTGCTGGTGCTATCTACAGAGGGGCTGGTGTTTCTACAGGGGGGCTGGTGCTATCTACAGGGGGGCTGGTGCTATCTACAGGGGGTGGAACTATATACAGGGGGTGTGGTGCTATCTACAGAGGGACTGGTGCTATCTGCAGAGGGGCTGGTGCTATCTGCAGAGGGGCTGGTGCTATCTACAGGGGGGCTGGTGCTATCTACAGAGGGGCTGGTGCTATCTACAGAGGGGCTGGTGCTATCTGCAGAGGGGCTGGTGCTATCTACAGAGGGGCTGGTGCTATCTACAGAGGGGCTGGTGCTATCTACAGAGGGGCTGGTGCTATCTACAGGGAGGGGGTGTCAGTATTTACATGGGCACTGTGGCACTACATGGGCACCACCTACAGGGGACACTGTGGCACTATCTAAATGGGCACTGTGTGTGGCACTATACAGTTGGAACTGTGGCACTATGTGGGCACTAGCACTCTCTACAGTGGGCACTATGGCACTATCTATAGGGGTGTTGTGGCACTATCTACATTGGCACTGTGGTGTTTTCAGCGAGTTGGGACAAATGAAAGAAAAAATAACGGCCATGAAAAACGGATGGCAAAAGGCGGTTAAAAACGGTCTGACGTCCGGGGAATGAATTAAAATGTGGAGACTCTGATGGAACACAGCCATGAAAATCTGACAGTTGATCCGCCATTAATGGCCCTTTTTTTCACGTGGTGTGTACATTGCCTTATAGCCTCTCCACTCTCCCCTCTAAGTGATCCAGGGACGCAGAGAAGACAACGGATTGTTACAGAGCTAAGCAGTGTATATACATACATATAATAAAGATACATATATTAAAAAATGCAGAAAAAAAATTAGCTGTCTGCTCCTAATAAAAATGCAAAACATGGAATTAATTAAACTAGAAAATGAAAGCCTCAAAAGTCTTGCAAAAACAAAGTAAAAAATAGTTGTGATATTCAAAGTGGCTGCAAAGATATTATTGCTTATAAAGAAGTGCAAATCAGAAATGAAAAATGTGACCTGGAAACAAAGGGCAATCATTCTTGGTCAGAGAAGGGTTAATCCCTGGGCAATGATTGGGAAGAAACGTTCTTACAAACAATCGTTCTGACGATCATTACCCGGTGTAAAAAGGTCATAAGTCCTGTAGATGCCCAGTGCATGTGACCACAGATACACACGACCCTGATCTATGTGGTTACAGCCATCAGCCAGGACACCGTGACCACAGATACACACGACCCTGATCTATGTGGTTACAGCCATCAGCCAGGACACTGTGACCACAGATACACACGACCCTGATCTATGTGGTTACAGCCATCAGCCAGGACACTGTGACCACAGATACACACGACCCTGATCTATGTGGTTACAGCCATCAGCCAGGACACCGTGACCACAGATACACACGACCCTGATCTATGTGGTTACAGCCATCAGCCAGGACACTGTGACCACAGATACACACGACCCTGATCTATGTGGTTACAGCCATCAGCCAGGACACCGTGACCACAGATACACACGACCCTGATCTATGTGGTTACAGCCATCAGCCAGGACACCGTGACCACAGATACACACGACCCTGATCTATGTGGTTACAGCCATCAGCCAGGACACCGTGACCACAGATACACACGACCCTGATCTATGTGGTTACAGCCATCAGCCAGGACACTGTGACCACTTATACACACGACCCTGATCTATGTGGTTACAGCCGGCAGCCAGGACACCGTGACCACAGATACACACGACCCTGATCTATGTGGTTACAGCCATCAGCCAGGACACCGTGACCACAGATACACACGACCCTGATCTATGTGGTTACAGCCATCAGCCAGGACACCGTGACCACAGATACACACGACCCTGATCTATGTGGTTACAGCCATCAGCCAGGACACCGTGACCACTTATACACACGACCCTGATCTATGTGGTTACAGCCGGCAGCCAGGACACCATGACCACAGATATACACGACCCTGATCTATGTGGTTACAGCCATCAGCCAGGACACCGTGACCACTGATACACACGACCCTGATCTATGTGGTTACAGCCATCAGCCAGGACACCGTGACCACTGATACACACAACCCTGATCTATGTGGTTACAGCCGGCAGCCAGGACACCGTGACCACTGATACACACGGACCTGATCAATGTGGTTACAGCCGGAAGCCAGGACACCGTGACCACTTATACACACGACCATGATCTATGTGGTTACAGCCGGTAGTCAGGACACCGTGACCACTGATGCACACGACCCTGATCTATATGGTTACAGCCGGCAGTCAGGAGACCATGACCATTTATACACACGACCCTGATCTATGTGGTTACAGCCGGCAGCCAGGACACCGTGACCACTGATACACACGGACCTGATCTATGTGGTTACAGCCGGCAGTCAGGAGACCATGACCACTGATACACACGGACCTGATCTATGTGGTTACAGCCGGTAGTCAGGACACCGTGACCACTGATACACACGGACCTGATCTATGTGGTTACAGCCGGCAGACAGGACACCGTGACCACTGATACACCCGGACCTGATCAATGTGGTTACAGCCGGAAGCCAGGACACCGTGACCACTTATACACACGACCATGATCTATGTGGTTACAGCCGGTAGTCAGGACACCGTGACCACTGATGCACACGACCCTGATCTATGTGGTTACAGCCATCAGCCAGGACACCATGACCACAGATACACACGACCCTGATCTATGTGGTTACAGCCATCAGCAAGGACACCATGACCACAGATACACACGACCCTGATCTATATGGTTACAGCCGGCAGTCAGGAGACCATGACCATTTATACACACGACCCTGATCTATGTGGTTACAGCCGGCATCCAGGACACCGTGACCACTGATACACACGGACCTGATCTATGTGGTTACAGCCGGCAGCCAGGACACCGTGACCACTGATACACACGGACCTGATCTATGTGGTTACAGCCGGCAGCCAGGACACCCTGACCACTGATACACACGACCCTGATCTATGTGGTTACAGCCGGCAGCCAGGACACCGTGACCACTGATACACACGGACCTGATCTATGTGGTTACAGCCGGCAGCCAGGACACCGTGACCACTGATACACATGACCCTGATCTATGTGGTTACAGCCGGCAGCCAGGACACCGTGACCACTGATACACACAGACTTGATCTATGTGGTTACAGCCGGCAGCCAGGACACCATGACCACAGATATACACGACCCTGATCTATATGGTTACAGCCATCAGCCAGGACACCGTGACCACTTATACACACGACCCTGATCTATGTGGTTACAGCCGGCAGCCAGGACACCATGACCACAGATATACACAACCCTGATCTATGTGGTTACAGCCATCAGCCAGGACACCGTGACCACTGATACACACGACCCTGATCTATGTGGTTACAGCCATCAGCCAGGACACCGTGACCACTGATACACACAACCCTGATCTATGTGGTTACAGCCGGCAGCCAGGACACCGTGACCACTGATACACACGGACCTGATCAATGTGGTTACAGCCGGAAGCCAGGACACCGTGACCACTTATACACACGACCATGATCTATGTGGTTACAGCCGGTCGTCAGGACACCGTGACCACTGATGCACACGACCCTGATCTATATGGTTACAGCCGGCAGTCAGGAGACCATGACCATTTATACACACGACCCTGATCTATGTGGTTACAGCCGGCAGCCAGTACACCGTGACCACTGATACACACGGACCTGATCTATGTGGTTACAGCCGGCAGTCAGGAGACCATGACCACTGATACACACGGACCTGATCTATGTGGTTACAGCCGGTAGTCAGGACACCGTGACCACTGATACACACGGACCTGATCTATGTGGTTACAGCCGGCAGACAGGACACCGTGACCACTGATACACCCGGACCTGATCTATGTGGTTACAGCCGGCAGCCAGGACACCGTGACCACTGATACACACGGACCTGATCTATGTGGTTACAGCCGGCAGCCAGGACACCCTGACCACTGATACACACGACCCTGATCTATGTGGTTACAGCCGGCAGCCAGGACACCGTGACCACTGATACACACGGACCTGATCTATGTGGTTACAGCCGGCAGCCAGGACACCGTGACCACTGATACACATGACCCTGATCTATGTGGTTACAGCCGGCAGCCAGGACACCGTGACCACTGATACACACAGACTTGATCTATGTGGTTACAGCCGGCAGCCAGGACACCATGACCACAGATATACACGACCCTGATCTATGTGGTTACAGCCATCAGCCAGGACACCGTGACCACTTATACACACGACCCTGATCTATGTGGTTACAGCCGGCAGCCAGGACACCATGACCACAGATATACACAACCCTGATCTATGTGGTTACAGCCATCAGCCAGGACACCGTGACCACTGATACACACGACCCTGATCTATGTGGTTACAGCCATCAGCCAGGACACCGTGACCACTGATACACACAACCCTGATCTATGTGGTTACAGCCGGCAGCCAGGACACCGTGACCACTGATACACACGGACCTGATCAATGTGGTTACAGCCGGAAGCCAGGACACCGTGACCACTTATACACACGACCATGATCTATGTGGTTACAGCCGGTCGTCAGGACACCGTGACCACTGATGCACACGACCCTGATCTATATGGTTACAGCCGGCAGTCAGGAGACCATGACCATTTATACACACGACCCTGATCTATGTGGTTACAGCCGGCAGCCAGTACACCGTGACCACTGATACACACGGACCTGATCTATGTGGTTACAGCCGGCAGTCAGGAGACCATGACCACTGATACACACGGACCTGATCTATGTGGTTACAGCCGGTAGTCAGGACACCGTGACCACTGATACACACGGACCTGATCTATGTGGTTACAGCCGGCAGACAGGACACCGTGACCACTGATACACCCGGACCTGATCAATGTGGTTACAGTCGGAAGCCAGGACACCGTGACCACTTATACACACGACCATGATCTATGTGGTTACAGCCGGTAGTCAGGACACCGTGACCACTGATGCACACGACCCTGATCTATGTGGTTACAGCCATCAGCCAGGACACCATGACCACAAATACACACGACCCTGATCTATGTGGTTACAGCCATCAGCCAGGACACCATGACCACAGATACACACGACCCTGATCTATATGGTTACAGCCGGCAGTCAGGAGACCATGACCATTTATACACACGACCCTGATCTATGTGGTTACAGCCGGCATCCAGGACACCGTGACCACTGATACACACGGACCTGATCTATGTGGTTACAGCCGGCAGCCAGGACACCGTGACCACTGATACACACGGACCTGATCTATGTGGTTACAGCCGGCAGCCAGGACACCCTGACCACTGATACACACGACCCTGATCTATGTGGTTACAGCCGGCAGCCAGGACAACCGTGACCACTGATACACACGGACCTGATCTATGTGGTTACAGCCGGCAGCCAGGACACCGTGACCACTGATACACATGACCCTGATCTATGTGGTTACAGCCGGCAGCCAGGACACCGTGACCACTGATACACACAGACTTGATCTATGTGGTTACAGCCGGCAGCCAGGACACCATGACCACAGATATACACGACCCTGATCTATGTGGTTACAGCCATCAGCCAGGACACCGTGACCACAGATACACACGACCCTGATCTATGTGGTTACAGCCATCAGCCAGGACACCGTGACCACAGATACACACGACCCTGATCTATGTGGTTACAGCCATCAGCCAGGACACTGTGACCACTTATACACACGACCCTGATCTATGTGGTTACAGCCGGCAGCCAGGACACCATGACCACAGATATACACAACCCTGATCTATGTGGTTACAGCCATCAGCCAGGACACCGTGACCACTGATACACACGACCCTGATCTATGTGGTTACAGCCATCAGCCAGGACACCGTGACCACTGATACACACAACCCTGATCTATGTGGTTACAGCCGGCAGCCAGGACACCGTGACCACTGATACACACAACCCTGATCTATGTGGTTACAGCCGGCAGCCAGGACACCGTGACCACTTATACACACGACCATGATCTATGTGGTTACAGCCGGTAGTCAGGACACCGTGACCACTGATGCACACGACCCTGATCTATATGGTTACAGCCGGCAGTCAGGAGACCATGACCATTTATACACACGACCCTGATCTATGTGGTTACAGCCGGCAGCCAGGACACCGTGACCACTGATACACACGGACCTTATCTATGTGGTTACAGCCGGCAGTCAGGAGACCATGACCACTGATACACACGGACCTGATCTATGTGGTTACAGCCGGTAGTCAGGACACCGTGACCACTGATACACACGGACCTGATCTATGTGGTTACAGCCGGCAGACAGGACACCGTGACCACTGATACACCCGGACCTGATCAATGTGGTTACAGTCGGAAGCCAGGACACCGTGACCACTTATACACACGACCATGATCTATGTGGTTACAGCCGGTAGTCAGGACACCGTGACCACTGATGCACACGACCCTGATCTATGTGGTTACAGCCATCAGCCAGGACACCATGACCACAAATACACACGACCCTGATCTATGTGGTTACAGCCATCAGCCAGGACACCATGACCACAGATACACACGACCCTGATCTATATGGTTACAACCGGCAGTCAGGAGACCATGACCATTTATACACACGACCCTGATCTATGTGGTTACAGCCGGCAGCCAGGACACCGTGACCACTGATACACACGGACCTGATCTATGTGGTTACAGCCGGCAGCCAGGACACCGTGACCACTGATACACATGGACCTGATCTATGTGGTTACAGCCGGCAGCCAGGACACCCTGACCACTGATACACACGACCCTGATCTATGTGGTTACAGCCGGCAGCCAGGACACCGTGACCACTGATACACACGGACCTGATCTATGTGGTTACAGCCGGCAGCCAGGACACCGTGACCACTGATACACATGACCCTGATCTATGTGGTTACAGCCGGCAGCCAGGACACCGTGACCACTGATACACACGGACTTGATCTATGTGGTTACAGCCGGCAGCCAGGACACCGTGACCACTGATACACACGGACCTGATCTATGTGGTTACAGCCGGCAGCCAGGACACCGTGACCACTGATACACACAACCCTGATCTATGTGGTTACAGCCGGCAGTCAGGACACCCTGACCACTGATACACACGACCCTGATCTATGTGGTTACAGCCGGCAGACAGGACACCATGACCACTTATACACACGACCCTGATCTATGTGGTTACAGCCGGCAGTCAGGACCCCGTGACCACTGATACATACGACCATGATCTATGTGGTTACAGCCGGCAGCCAGGACACCGTGACCACAGATACACACGACCCTGATCTATGTGGTTACAGCCGGCAGACAGGACACCATGACCACTGATACACACGACCATGATCTATGTGGTTACAGCCCGTAGTCAGGACACCATGACCACTGATACACACGACCATGATCTATGTGGTTACAGCCGGCAGTCAGGACACCATGACCATTTATACACACGACCCTGATCTATGTGGTTACAGCCGTCAGCCGGAACACCGTGACCACTGATACACACGGACCTGATATATGTGGTTACAGCCGGCAGCCAAGACATCGTGACCACCGATACACTCGACCCTGATTTGTGTGGTTACAGCCGGAAGCCAGGACACCATGACCACTGATACACACGACCCTGATCTATGTGGTTACAGCCGGCAGCCAGGACACCATGACCACTGATACATATGACCCTGATCTATGTGGTTACAGCCGGCAGCCAGGACACCGTGACCACTGATACACGCGGACCTAATCTATGTGGTTACAGCCGGCAGCCAGGACACCGTGACCACTGATACACACAACCCTGATCTATGTGGTTACAGCCGGCAGTCAGGACACCCTGACCACTGATACAGACAACCCTGATCTATGTGGTTACAGCCGGCAGCCAGGACACCGTGACCACTGATACACACGGACCTGATCTATGTGGTTACAGCCGGCAGCCAGGACACCGTGACCACTGATACACACTGACCTGATCTATGGGGTTACAGCCAGCAGTCAGGACACCATGACCACTTATACACTCAACCCTGATCTATGTGGTTACAGTCGGCAGCCAGGTCACTGTGACAGTGCAGTTTGTAGTAGATTGCTGTTAAAACAAAGAGATTGACAGAAGAAACTGAAAAACTGTAAAACCTGAGCAGCCGGTTCTCCTCCGTCCAGATGCGAATCATTCTGTCTTTTCCACATGAAGCCACTAATCCCAATCCTGGGCTGGCGCAAAGACCTGACAACGGAAATAGGAATTTATTACCAATGACTGAGTTTCTCCAGACAGTACCACATTGATAAAAAGAGTTTCTGCCAAGGGCCTTGCTAGAATCCAAATCAACTGGGGCCCAATATGGTCTCAAAAGAGAGAAGACGTGCAAAAAGGGGAAGATATGTTGTAACAAAGGAGTTCTCATTGTTCCCACTGTGCCTGGACTGTGCCTCTATTCCATTGTGTAGTCATCATTGGTGGTTAGCTACAGTAGTCCAAACATCTGTGATGAAGAAGGGTATGTGCCATTGTTGCTTGGCTGTGAGTGGCACAGCCCATTCCAGCAACATTGAACTGCAGTAATCTCCTCATTATTATCGTAAAAGTATGCAAAACGTCAATACAAAAATATCCTATCTCACCCCTTTTGAGCACTCTGTATGACCAGATCTTCCCATCTCTTAAAACATTGGATTTCTCCTTTGAAGCCTTTGTTATGTGCACCATGTTGGGTCTTTTTTTCAGTCTTGTGTAACTGCATAGACCCGCGCCGAACAAAAGACATAATTCACCTTCCTCGCTAGTAAAATACTCTATTAGGCTGTGTTCACACAGAAAATTCCTCCTGCAAAAACTACTCCAGACGTTTCTTGCACAGTGGTTTGACAAAAACTCGTCAAAACACTCGTCAAGGCGTTTTTTTCCAATTTCTGACTGAGTGAAATGGGGTTTTGGAGGCAAAAACCGCCTCAAGATAGGTCATGTCGCTTCTTTTTACTGCAAAGCGTTTTTTTCCGCTTGCGGTAAAAAAACTCATCCGCCACCCATTGAAATCAATGGGAGGCATTTTCGGGCGGTTTTTGATGAGTTTTGCGGAGCGGTTTCCGCGCAAAAAAACACGTAAAAAAACTCTGTGTGAACAGGGCCTTAGTATCCACCCAAAGATATTAAGGAGATATTTCTACATGGGGCAACTTGTTACAAACTGCTCAAACATAATGGAATAAAGGGACACCCGTTACTCTGAGAAGACGACATGGCAGCTGTGTCCTCTTATCGTTGATGGTGACACAACTCTGTGATGGGATCATAATGTGCATGTCTAATCCAAAACCTATTCCTGACCAAGAACAACAATGCAGAATGGAGACAGAGAAATGCAGCCAATGTGCAAGCAAATAGAAAATGTCCAGACAAGGCGCACACACCGGGCACAGCCAGGAACTTCACCTGTTATCTGGTCCTGATGGTCATCACTGGACGGATGGTCGCTTCGTGTTCCAGTCTTCAGACAGTATTGCACAAGTTCGTACGTGGCACTGGATGAGTCATGGAAGGCAACAAAGAGCTGAGAATTGAGGGAGCACATGTGTCCCACCTGCTGAGCGCACGGAAAGCTCATACAAAGATTCAGACTCTCTTTACTGTATGGGAAGAATCGCCAGACTTTCACTGTCAGATCTGACCCTGAGAAAAGTGTCCAGGAAGAACTCATTAATATTACCATGAAGCATTCTACACATCGTCAGATGATATGAATGTCCAAAACAAGGAAAACCGTCATGATGAGGACAAATGAGGTGGTGACGTCTGTGTATTCCATGTGACATCAGTCTCTCATGTTTCAATCCTCCCGACGCGTTTCCTCCCAGCCAAAATAATTAATCAGGGGAGACGGGCCGAATGATTTGTGTCTGTGTTTCATAGTGAAGTGGGTTGGACCCAATCAAGACCCGCCTGAACCTTAGCGGAGTCCATACGAAAATCATTCAAAAGCTGGCGCCTCGTTCTGGCGTCTGACATCACAAAGTATTGGTAACCCCCTTATCACATCACTACACACCTCCGTACGTCACAGGAGGTGTGTAACAGGAAGGGGGGATACCGGCTGTAACGGCTATGGCCACGGCCCGTCGTTGTGACTTAAACCTCGACGGCCGAGGTCATGGACATCTTACCTTAGCTAATATATATTTTTGTCTAATAAAGTACATGTTTTATATTTTGACTTAAAGACTCCATGCATTTCTCTTTTTGGTACAACAAATCTTACCTGCGTGCAGCGTCGCCCTCCTGTGAGGCGCCGGCACTCACTTCCGGACATCAAGACTATCTCCGGCGGGCGCGCGCCGCCTGGTCCAGGACGTGCCTACCTCGCTACTGTCTACGTTGCCTCAGGTATCCTCGCTGAACTATTGAACTCTGTACTTTACCTGTTTGGCCAGCTGCCATCCCGCTACGCGGTACGGCCCAGTGGGTTCACACAACCGCTCCATGACACCGGCTACAAGCAGGAAAGGGGATTACCAATGCTTTGCAGCGTCAGACGCCAGAACCAGGCGCCAGCTTTTAAATGATTTTTGTATGGACTCCACTAAGGTTCAGGCAGTTCTTGATTGGGTCCAACCCACTTCACGATGAAACACAGACACAAATCATTCGGCCAGTCTCCCCTGATTAATTATTTTGGCCGCGAGGAAATGCGCCGGGAGGATTGAAGCATTGCTAAAAAGAGGAGGTTCCCCAATCCCGTTGCCTTAAAAGGAGCTATATGCATCTGACCGGGTAGGAGGGCACTGTCCCCATCATTTATCCCTTTCATGTAAGGAGTTAGGTGGGAAGCTAACCCTAATTTTTCTATTTATGGAGCTCACACAATTACCATGTCGGATTCCACTGTCGGACCACATAACATATCATCTTGGATGTCACAGTCTTAGGATATAACATACCGTGCCTGAAAGTCCATATTTGATGATAAATGCATGAATGGATCATTTTTGAATCTACAATGAAAATTTAAATAATTTTCAAGTTAAATGTTATACAAAACTCCGGTTCTATCTATTTTTTTTCTGCAAATACCACAGAGGATTACTGAAAAATAAGTATAGGTGGAGCGCTGCAAACTAGACCACCATTGTATGTCTTCTTTATCATAGTCATTGATTGCATCCTCTTCCGGAATAGTCAGAGAGATAGAGAGGAACATGTGCAGACACGTCATATAAGCAGAAAGCGCTCACCAGCTGATACGATGTGGTGGTTCTCTGGGTTGGACATCAGACATGTGACTTGGCCGGGACTATGTGCCTCGGTCTCACCCTGCAGCTGGTTAGAGGACCAGTCATACACTTGGAGGCTGCCATCATCAAACCCAATTATACAGAAGAACCTGGAAGGCAGAAGATGGTGAACAAAGACCTGAAGAATCTCAACGCTCTGTTCTGAGAATCAATCATTGCTCCAGAGGTGTCCAGTTACGTTGAGTAAAAGAGTATAATTACATGATAGAAACAATGGTCGTTAGAGAAGCAGAAAAAAGAATGGTAAAAAATAATCTATAAAGCACTGGACATGAAAATCAGCATAAACCCCAAAATAAAATGGTTATAAAACATCATTTGGTCACAATAACCATCTTGCCAATCATCCTATAATCTCAATCATCCCATCATATCAATCATCCCATCATATCAATCATCCCATCATCACAATCATCCGTCATCCTAATCATCCCGTAGTACTAATTGTAATGTCCGTGGCTGCGGGCCGTCAGCTCCAACCTCCCCGACAGCCGCAGCCACGAGTCGGCAAGCACTTGGGCCAGCCTCCTCCTCAGGAGACGTCAGCGCTCGCGTCCACTCACCTCTGCCAGATCCCGTAGGGTGCACGCGCACGCTCGTGCCCGCTCTTAAAGGAGCAGCGCGCGCACTGGACCTCATGGACGAACTTTCACCCGTGAGTACCCTGGACTATAAGAGGGGTCCAGCCCCCTAGTTCTATGCCTGAGCATTGTTGTGTTCCCTATAGTTTGTCTATGTGATGGCCTCCTAGTGTGTTTCCTGTTCCAGTCCCTGTACCTATACTTGTTTCCAGTTCCTGTACCTATCAATCCATACCTTTCTGGTCTAGCACTGTGCTGCGCCAAATTCGTGCCGTGCTGCATCCACGTCTGACCTGCTTCACGTCGCCTGACATCCGCCTGCTACCTAAGTCCCAGCCGAGCCTGCCCTGCTCCTGTCTGAGCTGCCACAGTTACATATAGAACCACAGACAGTCACGTGCTGCCTGTTGGCCAGCTGCCTTACCGCCAAGACGGTACGGCACAGTGGGTCCACAGACCCTTCGTGACAGTATGCTCAGGCCATGGACCCCGCTGGTCGATCCAAGACTATGACGACGTCACAGGAGATGTGAGCGGATATGCTGGACCTCCGGTCTCGACAGGACCAACTCCTCCAGGCGTTGAACATTCTTGCACGTCGGCAGGAGGCACAAACTGACGTTCCTCCTACTACACCTCCTGGCAATGTGCATCCTCAGTCTACACCTCTTGGCAGTATTGACCCACGTGTTTCTTTGCCACTTCCTGACCGCTATGATGGAGAAGCAAGTACCTGTCGTGGTTTTCTTAATCAATGCCAGATGAACTTCAGCCTGTATGCTAGGACATTTTCGTCTGATGGTGCCAGGGTCGCTTTCATCATTTCTCTCCTGACCGGCAAGGCTCTTGCATGGGCGAACCCTAACTGGCAGAGACAAGAACCAGAGACCCGTGACTTCCCTGCCTTCCTCCAGACTATTCGCATGGTGTTTGAGGAGCCTGGACGGGTCTCATCTGCAGCTGCCTCTTTGATTAACCTACGCCAAGGAGACACCTCCGTGAGTGAGTATGCCATCCACTTCCGCACCCTGGCGGGAGAGCTCATATGGAACAATGAGGCTCTGGTAGCTGCATTCTGGCATGGACTATCTTTCAGAGTTAAAGACGAACTTGCCGCCCGGGATCTGCCGTCTACCCTGGATGACCTCATCCTTCTGTCTGCCCGCATTGATATACGGATCCGAGAACGCCTCCAAGAGGTTCAACGGGAGAGAGTCCTTCCTAGTCTGGTTCCTACTTTGCAGCAACCCCTGCTGTCCCCCGATGTCGATCCTCCTAAGAAGTCGGTAATAACGGACCAGTGTAAGTTATCTACTCAAGAGAGACAACGCAGACGCACATCCGGTCTCGATGGTCATCTTGTGCGCATGTGCCCCCAAAACTTAGGGTTGCTTGGAGTGACGACCCTGGGTAAAGATGGACTTCCATCTAAATTGTCCATACCTGTGACCATAGTGTCCGGCGAAAAAAACGCATCAGGTCTCTGCGTATCTGGACTCTGGATCCGCTAATATCATCCGCAGAGATCTGGTGGACCTTCTGCAATTGCCCACCACCCCTCTGGAGAGCCCGTTGACAGTTGCCTCAGTGAATGGACTACCTCTGCCAGACCCAGTTATAGCTTTGACCAAGCCGCTGAGGTTCCAAGTGGGAGACCTTCACTCCGAACTTCTGTTGTTCTATGTCCTGCCCAAAGCTGTTAACCCTGTGTTGCTGGGCCTGCCTTGGCTCCGACTGCATGCCCCAGTTCTGGACTGGAATTCTAGAGAGGTTCTCCAGTAGGGCCCTGAGTGTCAAGGTCGTTGCCTGGTGCGGATTCGTTCGGCTCAGCCTTCTCTGCCTCGGACATTGGCAGGATTGCCGGGTCATTATGCTGCCTTTTTGGACATCTTTAGCAAGAGGGAGGCGAAGACACTGCCCCCACATCGGGCGCATGACTGCCCTATTGAACGGAATCCTGGTGCCTCCCTTCCCCGTGGTAGGGTATATCCTCTCTCCTTGCCAGAGACTCTGTCCATGTCCTCCTATGTGAAAGAGAACTTAGAAAGGGGCTTCATACGAAAGTCTTCCTCCCAGGCAGGAGCCGGGTTCTTCTTCGTCAAGAAGAAAGATGGCTCTCTTCATCCTTGCATCGACTACCGTGGCCTCAACCAGATCACAGTGAAGAATAAATATCCATTGCCACTGATCTCCAAACTGTTTGATCGTATATGTGGTGCAATGTTTTTTTCTAAACTAGACCTGCGTGGGGCTTACAACCTAGTCCAGATTTGCCAGGGTGATGAATGGAAGACGGCATTTAACACCCGTGATGGTCACTATGAGTATCTAGTAATGCCCTTCGTCCTGTGTAATGCTCCCGCGGTCTTCCTGGAGTTTGCGAATGACATTTTCCGTGACCTCCTCTATGTTTGTGTAGTAGTCTACCTTGATGATATCTTGATTTTCTCCAGATCCTATGACGCACCAGAGACATGTCCGTCAGGTTCTGCTACAGTTAAGGGAGAATCGTCTGTACGCCAAGTTGGAGAAGTGCGTATTTGACAAGGATGCTCTACCCTTCCTGGGCTGCATCGTCTCGAATCGAGGTCTCGAGATGGATCCTGAAAAGGTAAAGTCTGTCCTGTAGTGGCCACGTCCTCAAGGCTTGAGGGCCATAAAGCGCTTTTTGGGATTTGCTAATTTCTACAGGCAGTTTATTCCAAACTTCTCCTCACTGACTTCTCCCATCTCTAAACTTACTGAGAAGGGTATGAACGCCAAGGTGTGGACTCAATAGCCTGTAGAGTGCCTTCACGTCAGCCTCTATCCTCCATCATCCGGATGTCTCTCTGCAGTTCTCGTTGGAGGTGGACGCATCCACTGTCGGTGCTGGTGCACTTCTGTTCCAGAGAGGGCCCAAGGGCAAGTCAAGGGTATGTGGATACTTTTCCAAGCCCTTCTCTTCCGCAGAACGCAACTACTCGATTGGGGATCGGGAGTTACTGGCCATCAAATTGGCTCTGGAGGAGCGGAGACATCTACTAGAGGGCGCAGCTCATCCGATCTTGATTTTTATGGACCACAAGAATCTGACCTACCTCCAGACGGCCCAACGGCTGAACCTTCGTCAGGCCAGGTGGTTACTCTTCTTTGCAAGGTTCCAGTTTGAGCTTCATTATCGCCCGACCGACAAGAATGTGAGGGCCGATGCCTTGTCCAGGTCTTTTCAGACAGAAGACTCCATTGAGAGTCCACAGAACATTATCAATCCATCTTGCATTGTAAATCCCCTGCAAATTGGGGACATTCCTCCAGGGAGGGCTTTTGTGCGCCTGGTTGATCGTGCAATAATCCTCTGCTGGGGTCACTCCTCTAGACTGGCAGGTCACGCTGGGTTACGCAAGACCCGGGACTTGATTGCTCGTCATTTCTGGTGGCCCACTCTGCCCAAGGATAATGTCGACTTCGTTTCCTCCTGTGTTGTATGTGCAGCCAACATGGCCACGCAGTCCAGACCTGTTGGCCTGCTCCAGCCATTGCCTGTGCCTGATGCTCCCTGGCAGCATATAGCGATGGACTTTATCACTGACCTACCTCTCTCTGCTGGACGCAGTGCTGTCTTGGTGGTGGCGGACCGATTTTCGAAGATGGCCCACTTCGTTCCTCTGACCGGTCTTCCTTCTAGTCCTCAGTTGGCCAAGTTATTTATCCAACACATCTTCCGCCTGCACGGCTTGCCGCAGAATATTGTGTCTGATCGGGGGGTTCAGTTTACCTCGAGGTTCTTCTGCCTACTATCCTCAGCCTAATGGTCAGGTCGAGAGGATGAACCAGATTTTGGAGAACTACCTACGCCACTTCATCTCCAAGCAGCATGATGACTGGGTGCAGCTGCTCCCATGGGCGGAGTTCTCCTACAAATAATCACACCAGTGAGTCTACTAGGAATACACCGTTCTGCATTGTCTACGGCCAGCACCCACGAATTCCTTTCCCGGTGCCTGATACTTCCGAGGTACCTGCAGCGGACTCCACGTTTAGAGACTTTTTGCAGATCTGGCAGCAGACTCGATCCTCCATCCTAATGGCAGTGGACCGCATGAAACGGAAGGCGGACTCAAGGAGAAGAGAGCCTCCTCGGTTTCTTCCTCGCACTAAGGTGTGGCTGTCGTCCTGGAATATCCGACTGAGGGTGCTGTCATGTAAATTTGCCCCCAGGTTCCTCGGACCATTCGAGGTTCTGCAGCAGATCAACCCTGTCGCCTACAAGCTTCGGCTGCCTCCTACCCTCAGGATTTCCAACTCCTTCCATGTCTCCCTCCTGAAACCTGTGATCCTGAACAACTATTCCAAGACTCCCAGCCCTGCGGTTGCCTCCAGCGGCCCCTCGGACATCTTTGACGTCAAGGAAATCTTGGACACCAAGAGAGAGAGAGGAAAGACTTTTTATTTGGAGGATTGGAGGGGGTTTGGTCCTGAAGAGAGGTCCTGGGAGCCAGAGGAGAACCTCAATGTCCCTACTTTTCTGAAGAAGTTTCTCCCTTGCTCTGGTCCCAAGAAGAGGGGTCGTAAGAGGGGGGATACTGTAATGTCCATGGCTGCGGGCTATCAGCTCCAACCTCCCCCTGACAGCCGCAGCCACGAGTCGGCAAGCGCTGGCCCCAGCCTCCTCCTCAGGAGACGTCAGCGCTCACGTCCACTCACCTCTGCCGGATCCCGTTGGGTGCGCGTGCAAGCTCGTGCCTGCTCTTAAAGGGGCAGTGCGCGCACCAGACCTCATGGATGAACTTTGACCCGTGAGTACCCTGGACTATAAGAGCGGTTCAGCCCTCTAGTTCTATGCCTGAGCGTCGTTGTGTTCCCTATAGTTTGTCTATGTGATGGCCTCCTAGTGTGTTTCCTGTTCCAGTACCTGTCCCTATACTTTTTTCCAGTTCCTGTTCCTAGCAATCCATACCTTTCTGGTCTAGCACTGTGCTGTGCCAAAGTCGTGCCGTGGTGCATCCACGTCTGACCTGCTTCACCTCGCCTGACGTCCGACTGCTACCTAAGTCCCAGCCGAGCCTGCCCCGCTGCGGTCTGAGCTGCCAGAGGTACCTATAGAACTATAGACAGTTACCTGCTCCCTGTTGGCCAGCTGCCTTACCGCCAAGGCGGTACGCCCCAGTGGGTCCACAGACCCTTTGTGACACTAATCATCAAAATCATCCCATCATCTCAATAATTCCATAATCCCAATAATTCTTTTGACTCGTTAACCTAATCCTCCTTTCAACCCATGATCCCTATCATTCTGTCATCCTGTCATCTCAATCAAACCACCTCAATCATTCTGTCATCTCAATTATTCCGTCATCTCAATCATCCTGTCATCTCAATCATCCTGTCATCTTAATCATCCTGTCATCTCAATCATCCTGTCATCTCAATCGTCTCGTACACCCTGTCATCCCAATCATTCTGTTATCCTAAACATCCCATTAAGGTAATCACCTTGTCATCCCATGATCCCAATTATCTTGTCATCCCATCACCCCAATCATTCCGCTATCCCAATCATCCTATCATTTCATGATTCCAATCATCCGTCATCTCGATCATTCCATTATCCCAATAATCCCATATTTGTGTAATTTCAATAATTCCGTCATCTCAATCATCATGTCATATAAAAAATTCCATCATCCACATAATCCTCTCATCCCGTCACCCCAAACAAACCGTCATCTCGACCATCCCGTCATCTCGACCATCCCGTCATCTCGACCATCCCGTCATCCCGACCATCCCGTCATCCCGACCATCCCGTCATCCCGACCATCCCGTCATCTCGACCATCCCGTCATCTCGACCATCCCGTCATCTCAACCATCCCGTCATCTCAACCATCCCGTCATCTCAACCATTCTGTCATCTCAACCATTCCGTCATCCCAGTCATCCCCTCACCTCAATATTTCCATAATGCCATAATGCTATTTATCCCGTTTAGCCCAATCATGCCTACATCCCAATTGTCCCCTCATCCCAAGATCCCAATTATCCCGTCATCTCAACCATTCTGTCATCCAGATCACCCCAATATAACCATAATGCTACATATCTCATCATTTCAATCATTCCGTCATCCCAATCCCAATTATCCCGTCATCTCAATCATATCAATATATATATACTGTAGAAAGTATTACGCACACCAATAGGGGTAATTTTGCAGGCAAAATTTTTAATCTTTCATACCAGGTGCTTTTATATATATATATATATATATATATATATATATATATATATATATATATATATATATATATATATATATATATATATATATATATATATATAAAAATAAATATTACCCATGAAGCATTAACCAATCTTCCCTAAAAAGGAAAAATTTCCTCCTGATCCCAAGTGCCATTCAAAAAAGAATTCTACACATTGACATACGCACTCATATTTTTTCATTCTAAGAAATTATCTAAGCCTTTTTTAAAACCATCTACTGTTCCTGCTGTGACCACCTAATGAGGTCGGCTAATCCACAGATTCACCGCTCTTACAGTAAAGAACGAGCTCCTGATGTCGGCTATTCCACAGATTCACAGCTCTTATAGTAAAGAACACTTGTCACCTCTGGAGATTGAACCTTTTTGTTCGCCAGTCGGAGGAAACGCCCCCTTGTCTTGAGGGGATTTTACATGGAGCCGGTTATCACTATAGTTCCGGTATGGGGCCCCTCGTATATTTATATAGGGTCCTCAGTCACCCCACCGTCCTCTTATCCCAGTCATCCCATCGTCCTCTCATCCCAGTCACCCCACTGTCCTCTCATCCCAGTCACCCCACCGTCCTCTCATCCCAGTCACCCCACCGTCCTCTCATCCCAGTCACCCCACCGTCCTCTCATCCCAGTCACCCCACCGTCCTCTCATCCCATCGTCCTCTTATCCCAGTCACCCCACCGTCCTCTTATCCCAGTCACCCCACCGTTCTCTTATCCCAGTCACCCCACCGTCCTCTTATCCCAGTCACCCCACCGTCCTCTTATCCCAGTCACCCCACCGTCCTCTTATCCCAGTCACCCCATCGTCCTCCTATCCCAGTCACCCCATCGTCCTCTTATCCCAGTCACCCCATCGTCCTCTTATCCCAGTCATCCCCTCGTCCTCTTATCCCAGTCATCCCATCGTCCTCTTATCCCAGTCATCCCATCGTCCTCTTATTCCAGTCATCCCACCGCCCTCTTATCCCAGTCATCCCATCGTCCTCTTATTCCAGTCATCCCATCGTCCTCTTATCCCGGTCATCCCATCATCCTCTTATCCCAGTCATCCCATCATCCTCTTATCCCAGTCATCCCATCATCCTCTTATCCCAGTCATCCCATCATCCTCTTATCCCAGTCATCCCATCATGCTCTTATCCCAGTCATCCCATCATCCTCTTATCCCAGTCATCCCATCATCCTCTTATCCCAGTCATCCCACCATTTCAGTCTTCTTATGAGTCCATTCATCCCATTTTTCAGTCTTCTGGTATTTAACACTTCGTTACCTGTGTTTTGTCCTGTTGAATAACTGTTCTTTTTCTTTTGGAGCTTCATCGTGCTGCTGCTCACGTACTGCTTCCTCCTTGTCCACTATGCAAGAGAACAGACTGAAGCAGCAGGGAAGCCTCTGTGTACTGCTGACCTGCACCCTACTAATTCCACGCATAGGATTGGTCAGGGCACTGGCCTTTAATAGGTGTCCATCTCCGAGCAGCGCATAGACCGTCCCCTGGAGTGCACAGTACTCGGCACCCAGCAGCTGCTCTTCTCCATCAAGCGTTGTGATCAGCTCTCCTGTGGATGGACATATGAGCCGCATAGTCGCATCTGCACACACACAGAGGGCTCTGGAGGGGATGCGCTCTTCACTGACAATAATCTTGGTTACAGCTGTTCCCAGGAGGCAGTGCAGTTGGTATAAATGTTGTACTTGCCAAACACATAGTTCATGGCTGCAATATGAAAGAATACAGTCTCCATGGCTGCAGAAAGCCTCCAGTCCCAGCAGAGAGCCCGACACTCGCTGCTCCTCCATCTGTTCTTTGGTGGTGAGGTCCCATGTCCGCAGAGTAGCGTCCCCTGATCCAGAGACAAGGACAACCCCTGAGGAGGTGAGTGACAGCGCGGTGACAGGACCTGCTTAATAAAGGAGGAGAAAGGCCTCAGAAGTGGGACACATAGGAGTAGGGACTGGGCAGGACGCAGGACGGAACAAGATGTTTTTATTATCTTTCTACCCAATTCTCATATTCACATCTCTAATACCTAAATCCAAACAGATCATTGCAGCCAATGGCTGATAATAATTGTTGGGGGGGTCTCTCTCATTAAGGAATAGTATGAGGAGTCTTTTGATCCAATTTGAAACACTGTAACAAAGCCAATGTTACTCCAAGCCCGATGTAAAAATACCACTAGATACAATCAAATGCTTTCCATGCACCTGGGGGCAACAAGGCCCTCGTCTGCTTCTGGATGATGTCACTAGAAGAGTCGAGAAGTCTCCAGATATTAAAGGGGCTGTATGACATAGGATGGAAGACGTCACAAAGGAGGCCCTGCTGGCCACATGGACGGCGCTGAGCTGCAATACCAGTCACAACCATGGACAGGAGGGGCGCGGATTCCTGCAATATAAAGCGGAGCGCTCCTCCTGACACCTCTCCTATGTTTTCTCTCTCTTTCTCATCCCGCCATATTCACAGAAGTCGTCTGCAGCGGATACTGATCTTGTAGGGAAGCGCAGGTAACCCCAGGACTCTACATAATCACATTCCCTCTCTAAGGGCTCCCTGGGTAATGTATACTCACCAGTGTGTCCCACATACACAGCCAGGAGCTGAGCCGCACATCCCCACACTTTGATGCTTCCATCTCTGGATCCTGATATTAGGAGGTGAAGATACTCAGCGTATAGTAAGCTGCTGATCCCCCTGCAAACACAGCGCACATCATTATCATTTATACATACTCTCAGAGATGTCTGCCCTGTCTGACAAGCCCAAGGAAATCGTGTAAAGAATGGTATCGTCCGGTCACCGCCAGGTTAGCGTCCGGTCACCGCCGGGTTAGCCTCCGGTCACCGCCGGGTTAGCCTCCGGTCACCGCCGGGTTAGCCTCCGGTCACCCCCGGGTTAGCGTCCGGTCACCCCCGGGCTAGCGTCCGGTCACCCCCGGGCTAGCGCCCGGTCACCGCCAGGTCAGCGTCCGGTCACCGCGGGGGTCAGCGTCCGGTCACCGCGGGGGTCAGCGTCCGGTCACCGCGGGGGTCAGCGTCCGGTCACCGCGGAGGTCAGCGTCCGGTCACCGCGGGGGTCAGCGTCCGGTCACCGCGGGGGTCAGCGTCCGGTCACCGCGGAGGTCAGCGTCCGGTCACCGCGGGGGCTAGCGTCCGGTCACCGCGGGGGCTAGCGTCCGTTCACCGCGGGGTTAGCGTCCGTTCACCGCGGGGTTAGCGTCCGGTCACCGCCGGGGTTAGCGTCCGGTCACCGCCGGGGTTAGCGTCCGGTCACCGCCGGGGTTAGGGTCCGGTCACCGCCGGGTTAGCGTTTGGTCACCGCCGGGTTAGCGTCTGGTCACCGCGGGGCTAGCGTCTGGTCACCGCGGGGGTTAGCGTTTGGTCACCGCCGGGTTAGCGTCTGGTCACCGTGGGGTAGACCTGCCTGAGCCGCAATCTCATTCATTATATATCCCAGTGTTGAGTCCTTCGTGCATTACCTGTTGTGTAGATGTCTCCTCACTCTCCGCAGGGTCCCATCACTCACATCATACTCCCACACACTGGTCCCGCATGCAGCATAACACGTATGAGACTTTGTGTCTATGGTGAGGACGGTCACCTTGTCCTCAGCCATCATCCCCTGATTTAGGGACTGGTGCCGCACCAAGCTCCGTCTGCTTTGACCAAAACTCCATGAGATGACCCCACCATATCCAGCACTGAAGACGAGGTTCCTCCCGGGATGGTACACACAAGAGAACACGTCCTGCATCACAGGAATCCTGGACAGGAACATAAATGACTCGTCAAACAGGAGCAACTCCTGGTGATTCCAGGCCACGTACTGCTGGACCTGACATGCGTAGAGCAGACCAGCGACTGGATATTTAAGATGCCTGGTACCGAAAACCCGACCGTCTTTATCGTGCAGACGCAGAGTCCCAGCACAGTCCACGGACACCAGGCTCTTCTGTTCAGAGATGTAGGCGGCATATTGCAGCTGGATGGGGAAAGTGACCTGCCGCAGCGACTGCAGTCCATGGACCAGCACTGACGGCTGAAGATCTGCTCTTCTCATCTGCAAAAATTTACAAATATTAACCCTCATCATCATCATCATCATCATCAACCATCCTCCTGACATCAAGCTGCCGAACCACAGAGTCATCTGATGACAGGATGAGAACAATCCAAGGACACGGCACTTTATATATCTGCTCCCTACTGCGATCCCTGATGTCACCTGTGCAGTCCCCATACAATGTTATTAGACGTCTATGAGATCTCATGTCTGAAAGGTTGTCACAGCCCCACCCCCTGATACTGAGAGGTTGTCACAGCCCCACCTCTGTTACTGACATCACTGATATATAATATAATTACATTGTGATCAGACATGAGATCCACACATCTTATATACAGTGACAGCTATTCATCTATTACTACTGACAACCAGCCTGTATATCATGTGTGAGAGGTTGTCACAGCCCCGCCCCCTGTTACTGACATCACTGATATATAATATAATTACACTGTGATCAGACATGAGATCCACACATCTTATATACAGTAACAGCTATTCATCTATTACTACTGACAACCAGCCTGTATATCATGTGTGAGAGGTTGTCACAGCCCCGCCCCCTGTTACTGACATCACTGATATATAATATAATTACACTGTGATCAGACATGAGATCCACACATCTTATATACAGTAACAGCTATTCATCTATTACTACTGACAACCAGCCTGTATATCATGTGTGAGAGGTTGTCACAGCCCCGCCCCCTGTTACTGACATCACTGATATATAATATAATTACACTGTGATCAGACATGAGATCCACACATCTTATATACAGTCACAGCTATTCATCTATTACTACTGACAACCAGCCTGTATATCATGTGTGAGAGGTTGTCACAGCCCCGCCCCCTGTTACTGACATCACTGATATATAATATAATTACATTGTGATCAGACATGAGATCCACACATCTTATATACAGTAACAGCTATTCATCTATTACTACTGACAACCAGCCTGTATATCATGTGTGAGAGGTTGTCACAGCCCCTCCCCCTGTTACTGACATCCTGATATATAATATAATTACACTGTGATCAGACATGAGATCCACACATCTTATATACAGTAACAGCTATTCATCTATTACTACTGACAACCAGCCTGTATATCATGTGTGAGAGGTTGTCACAGCTCCGCCCCCTGTTACTGACATCACTGATATATAATATAATTACACTGTGATCAGACATGAGATCCACACATCTTATATACAGTAACAGCTATTCATCTATTACTACTGACAACCAGCCTGTATATCATGTGTGAGAGGTTGTCACAGCCCCGCCCCCTGTTACTGACATCACTGATATATAATATAATTACACTGTGATCAGACATGAGATCCACACATCTTATATACAGTAACAGCTATTCATCTATTACTACTGACAACCAGCCTGTATATCATGGGTGAGAGGTTGTCACAGCTCCGCCCCCTGTTACTGACATCACTGATATATAATATAATTACACTGTGATCAGACATGAGATCCACACATCTTATACACAGTAACAGCTATTCATCTATTACTACTGACAACCAGCCTGTATAACATGTGTGAGAGGTTGTCACAGCTCCGCCCCCTGTTACTGACATCACTGATATATAATATAATTACATGTGATCAGACATGAGATCCACACATCTTATATACAGTAACAGCTATTCATCTATTACTACTGACAACCAGCCTGAGTATCATGTGTGAGAGGTTGTCACAGCCCCGCCCCCTGTTACTGACATCACTGATATATAATATAATTACATTGTGATCAGACATGAGATCCACACATCTTATATACAGTCACAGCTATTCATCTATTACTACTGACAACCAGCCTGTATATCATGTGTGAGAGGTTGTCACAGCCCCGCCCCCTGTTACTGACATCACTGATATATAATATAATTACATTGTGATCAGACATGAGATCCACATCTTATATACAGTAACAGCTATTCATCTATTACTACTGACAACCAGCCTGTATATCATGTGTGAGAGGTTGTCACAGCCCCGCCTTCTGTTACTGACATCACTGATATATAATATAATTACATTGTGATCAAACATGAGATCCACACATCTTATATACAGTAACAGCTATTCATCTATTACTACTGACAACCAGCCTGTATATCATGTGTGAGAGGTTGTCACAGCCCCGCCCCCTGTTACTGACATCACTGATATATAATATAATTACACTGTGATCAGACATGAGATCCACACATCTTATATACAGTCACAGCTATTCATCTATTACTACTGACAACCAGCCTGTATATCATGTGTGAGAGGTTGTCACAGCCCCGCCCCCTGTTACTGACATCACTGATATATAATATAATTACATTGTGATCAGACATGAGATCCACACATCTTATATACAGTAACAGCTATTCATCTATTACTACTGACAACCTGCCTGTATATGATGTGTGAGAGGTTGTCACAGCTCCGCCCCCTGTACTGACATCACTGATATATAATATAATTACATGTGATCAGACATGAGATCCACACATCTTATATACAGTAACAGCTATTCATCTATAACTACTGACAACCAGCCTGTATATCATGTGTGAGAGGTTGTCACAGCCCCGCCCCCTGTTACTGACATCACTGATATATAATATAATTACACTGTGATCAGACATGAGATCCACACATCTTATATACAGTAACAGCTATTCATCTATTACTACTGACAACCAGCCTGTATATCATGTGTGAGAGGTTGTCACAGCCCCGCCCCCTGTTACTGACATCACTGATATATAATATAATTACACTGTGATCAGACATGAGATCCACACATCTTATACACAGTAACAGCTATTCATCTATTACTACTGACAACCAGCCTGTATATCATGTGTGAGAGGTTGTCACAGCCCCGCCCCCTGTACTGACATCACTGATATATAATATAATTACACTGTGATCAGACATGAGATCCGCACATCTTATATACAGTCACAGTTATTCCTCTATTACTACTGACAACCAGCCCATATATCATGTGTGAGAGGTTGTCACAGCTCCGCCCCCTGTTACTGATGACATCACTGACATATAATATAATTACACTGTGATCAGACATGAGATCCACACATCTTATATACAGTAACAGCTATTCAGAGTCCACCTTAGATTTGTTAACCGGCACTGATCGACGATGTAACAAGATGATCGGCATTGCCCTTCTCCACGGGCCGATACAAAATGTATGGGGATGAATGATCGTTAATCCAATTGTTCGGTCCCCATACAGTTTGCATATTGTCGGCAGCACATCCCCTTTTTACACGGAGAGATGTGAAGCTGAGAACGATAATTTTTTAGGCTGCAGCTTGTTTTGGCTTCGTGGACGCAGCCGATTTTTCCAAATCTGACTTGTGTTAATATATGTGGTAATAACTCCGGAATGCTTTTACCTATTCAATGGATTCTGAGATTGTTTTCTCGTGACATATTGTACTTTATGTTAGTGGAAATATTTGGTCGATAAATTACGTTTTTATTTGTGAAAAACACAGAAAATGTACAGAAATTAGCATGTTTCTAAAATTTAAATGCATCTGCTTGGAAAACAGACAGTAATACCACACAAAATAGTTACTAGTTTACATCCCTCACATGTCTACTTTATGTTTGCATCGCTTTTTGAACATCCTTTTCTTTTTCTAGGACGTTACAAGACTTAGAACTCTGGAAATTTTATTGAAAATGTGAGAAATTTTTGCTAAAGCCTATTTTCTTAGGGACCAGTTCAGTTCTGAAGTGGCTTTGAGGACCTTATCCCCATAAGTCACCCAATTGTAAAAACTGCACCCCTCAAAGTTTTCAAAACAGAAATTAGAAAGTGTTTTAACCCTTTAGGTGTTTCACAAAGCAAAGTGGAGTTGAAATTTAGAAATTACATTTTTTTTTTTTCTTAGAAAATCCATTTTCATCTATTTTAATCTAAGCTTTTACCAGAGAAACACAACTCAATATTTATTGCCCGGATTCTGAAGTTTTTAGAAGTATCCCACATGTGGCCCTAGTGTGCAACTGGACTGAAGCCCCGGCCTCAGAAGCAAAGGAGCAGCTAGAGGATTTTAGGGCCTCCTTTTTATTAGAAAATATTTTAGGCCCCATGTCCGGTTTGAAGACGTCTTGTGGGGCCAAAACAGTGGAAATCCCCCAATAAACACAATTAGGCAAACTAAACCCTTCAAGGAATTTATAGAGGGGTATATAGTGAGCATTTTGACCCCACAGGTTTTTTTGATGAATTTAGGGGAATTAGACTGTGAAAATGAAAATCTACATTTCTTCCAATAAAACGTAGAAATAATCATATTTTACAAGGAATAAAGAAGAAAAAGCACCCCAAGATTTGAAAAGCAATTTCTCCTGATTATGGCAATACCCCATATGTGGTAATAAACGTTTGTTTGGACCCACGGCGGGGCTCAGGAGGGAAGGAGCTCCTTTTGGATTTTGGAGCGCAGATTTTGCTGGAATAGTTTTCGGTGCCATGTTACATTTGTAAAAAAACTGAGGGACCAAAACAGTGGAAACCCCCTAAAAAGGACCCCATTTGGGAAACTAAACCCCTCAGAGAATTTATAGAGGGGTATAGTGAGCATTTTGACCCCACAGGTTTTATGCTGAATTTTCCTAATAAAACGTAGTAAAATACACCCCAACATTTGTAACTTGAACTCTTCTGAGCACAGCAACAAGCCATATGTGGTAATAAACTGCTGCTTGGACACATGGTAGGCCATAGAAGGCAAGGAGCGCCATTTGGCTTTAGGAGCTCAAATTTAAGGCCCCATGTACATGATCGTAAAAATTCTCAGTTTTTGCGGACCGTTTTTGCGGACCGCAATTGCGGTGCACAAAAACTGACCCATTCACTTCCATTGAACGCGTACACCTTTCCGTATCGCTAGGAATGCTCCATTTCCCTTAGCTTCTGTGTACCCTTGTCTGTTTGTCTGTCGTGCACTTATTGAGCGTAGGGACCGTCGCCCAGTTTTACGCCGTCGCCTAGGACGGGCCGTTGCAAGTAGGCAGGGACTGAGTGGCGGGTAGATTAGGGCTCACCTGTCTGTCTCCCTACCCATTTTAATCTAAGGTCGTTGGCAGAACGTAGAGCCCGAGTAGGGTGGTGGACAGAGATGAGGGAGGAGATGTGAGTGCAGCACTGTGGAGAGCGTCGTGGGGAGAGGAATAAGTTTGAATTTTATTCTGAAGGGGATGGGCAACCAGTGCAGTGACTGGCACAGATTATAAACGTTGGTGTAGCGGTTGGTCATAAATATGAGCCTGGCTGCTGCATTAAGGATAGATTGGAGAGGGCAGAGATTAGTGAGGGGAAGACCGACGATTACTGTAACTCATTACTAAAGACGAGAGTGAATCAGAACAACAATGAGAGTTTTGGCTGTTTCCTCCGTAAGAAAAGAGCGGATTCCTTTAGTACGAGATGGACCATTGTCTACTAGTAAACCACAATTGCTCTCCTCACTATAGGCATCCTGGTCTGCAGACGTCTGTCCATCTCTCCTGCGCTCTGTTGATTCCACTCCTGACACCAGTTGTCATGGGGTTCGTTAGGTTAATACACGATCAACAGAGCCAGTGAAGACAGGGCAACTCCACCTATACCCATCATCTTTGGCTGTGCTAGAGTAAGGGCTGCCTGCAAAGCATTATGTGGAACTCCGACAGGCCACCGCCTGAGGTTATGTGTTCCTCCTTCTCTATCATCTGATCTGTAAAATGGCGGCCACCATTTTGAGAAATTCATGCGGGACGCATTTGAAAGGTTTTGGATTCACATATGCACAAGTACCACTTATAATGGAAGGCGCCCAAATGTTCCATATAATTCTTTAGTGGTCAACGGGTGTCTGCAGCAAATCTGAGAGAGTTTACTTTTTATGGGTCTTTAACTCTTCTCCTCGAGAAGTCTCTTGCTCTTCTTTACTTTCAGTAAATGGAGGGTCGGTGTACAAGTAAAAACTCTGTCTTCCTCTTTCCCATTCTCAAAATGAACCCCCTCCCACTGCAGCATAGAAGGAGAGATAGATAGAAAATAAAGAATGCAGCAGATCTCCTAATAAATACATCATATAGGCCACTGTTCCGGAGAAGCTTTATGTTCAACTTCCTTAAAGCATACCTATTTTTTCAGGGGACAGAGTCTCATTACACTGCACTTGCTCTGCACTGAGTCCTATCTAAGTGCATTAAGTGACATAGAACTACTGTACTCACACTGCAGAGTCTCAATGTATCCTCCGTGATGCAGCTTCAGCCTGTCCCCTCTTCCCCCTGCTTGTGATAGATCAGTGACATAGAACTTCTGTCCTTACACTTCAGTTTTAGTGTCCCTTATGTGATGCAGTCACATGCTGCTCTCCCTGCCTCCTGCTAGTGATAGATTTCTCTATGTCAGTTTTTACACAGGAGACAGTGTTTTACACAGGAGACAGTGAGAAGCAACATTTCATAGAAATGCACACAGAACTCACAGATAGTATAGACAGGCAGTCTAAGTCAGGAAAGTTTTATAACTCTGCAGCTAATCATTGCATGGGCTCAACTATTATAAAACTGCACTCCTGCTCCATTAGATAGGGCAGAAATAATATTTTCAGCAGTACTATATACATTGGGGAACAGACAGAGGAACACGGGTGGTGGAGCTGGGTAGGGAGGTGTCTAAAATCTGTCAGGAGGGATTTTTATAGGTGATGATGTAATCCTGTAATTCACAGGAAGTCCTGCACACAGGAGAAATAACCTCCTGTCTACACATGGGAGCATGGCCTATTCTGGTGGTCAGACTGAGATCACGACACAGCTGCCCATAATGATAGAGTTCAAAATGTATAGATGTAGCTGAGCTGGGAAGAAACAAGCACTTAGCATTATGTGTGCAAAAAATAAAATAAAAAAATTGCAGGATGGCTTATTTAAAGAGGCTGTCACCAGATTATAAGTGCCCCATCTCCTACATAATGTGATCTGCGCTGTAATGTAGATAAGAGTGGTCCTAGTAATAAAGAGGCTGTCACCACATTATAAGTGTCCTGTCTCCTACATAATGTGATCAGCGCTGTAATGTAGATAACAGTGGTCCTAGTAATAAAGAGGATGTCACCAGATTATAAGTGTCCTGTCTCCTACATAATGTGATCAGCGCTGTAATGTAGATAACAGTGGTCCTAGTAATAAAGAGGCTGTCACCAGATTACAAGTGCCCTGTCTCCTACATAATGTGATCAGTGCTGTAATGTAGATAACAGTGGTCCTAGTAATAAAGAGGCTGTCACCAGATTATAAGTGTCCTGTCTCCTACATAATGTGATCGGCGCTGTAATGTAGATAACAGTAGTCCTAGTAATAAAGAGGCTGTCACCAGATTATAAGTGCCCCATCTCCTACATAATGTGATCGGCGCTGTAATGTAGATAACTGTGGTCCTAGTAATAAAGAGGCTGTCACCAGATTATAAGTGCCCCATCTCCTACATAATGTGATCAGCGCTGTAATGTAGATAACAGTGGTCCTAGTAATAAAGAGGCTGTCACCAGATTATAAGTGCCCTGTCTACTACATAATGTGATCGGCGCTGTAATGTAGATAAGAGTGGTCCTAGTAATAAAGAGGCTGTCACCACATTATAAGTGCCCCATCTACTACATAATGTGATCAGCGCTGTAATGTAGATAACAGTGGTCCTAGTAATAAAGAGGCTGTCACCAGATTATAAGTGCCCTGTCTACTACATAATGTGATCAGTGCTGTAATGTAGATAACAGTGGTCCTAGTAATAAAGAGGCTGTCACCACATTATAAATGTCCTATCTCCTACATAATGTGATCAGCGCTGTAATGTAGATAACAGTGGTCCTAGTAATAAAGAGGCTGTCACCAGATTATAAGTGTCCTGTCTCCTACATAATGTGATCGGCACTGTAATGTAGATAACAGTGGTCCTAGTAATAAAGAGGCTGTCACCAGATTATAAGTGTCCTGTCCCCTACATAATGTGATCAGCACTGTAATGTAGATAACAGTGGTCCTAGTAATAAAGAGGCTGTCACCACATTATAAGTGCCCTGTCTCCTACATGTGATCGGCGCTGTAATGTAGATAACAGTGGTCCTAGTAATAAAGAGGCTGTCACCAGATTATAAGTGCCCCATCTCCTACATAATGTGATCGGCGCTGTAATGTAGATAACAGTGGTCCTAGTAATAAAGAGGCTGTCACCAGATTATAAATGCCCCATCTCCTACATAATGTGATCGGCGCTGTAATGTAGATAACAGTGGTCCTAGTAATAAAGAGGCCGTCACCAGATTATAAGTGTCCTGTCCCCTACATAATGTGATCAGTGCTGTAATTGAGAGAACAGTGGTCCTAGTAATAAAGAGGCTGTCACCACATTATAAGTACCCCATCTCCTACATAATGTGATCGGCGCTGTAATGTAGATAACAGCCGTGTCTTTTATTTAGAAAAACGATCAATTTTGACCAAGTTATGACCTATTTTAGATTTATACTAATGACTTTCTTAATGCCCAAATGGGATTTTTTTTTTGCTTTTGACCAAGTGGGTGTTGTAAAGAGAAGTGTATGACGCTGACCAATCAGTGACCAATCAGCGTCATACACTTCTCTCCATTCATGTACTTAGCACATAGTGATCTTGCGTTGTTCACTATGTGCTGTCACTTACTCATACATTAACGTTACTGTCTTGAGAGTGAATAGACATCGCTTCCAGCCAGGACGCCATGTCTATTCACAAACCAGACACTTCGGTAACGTTTGTGTGGGACTTAATGACAGCAAGTCATTTACAGCGAGATCACGCTTGCTGTCATTAAGTCCCACACAAACGTTACCAAAGTGTCTGGATTGTGAATAGACATCACGTCCTGGCTGGAAGCGATGTCTATTCACTCTCAAGACAGTAACGTTAATGTGTGAGTAAGTGACAGCACATAGTGATCTTGCGTTGTTCACTATGTGCTGAGTACATGAATGGAGAGAAATATATGACGCTGATTGGTCGCTCATTGGTCGATGATTGGTCAGCGTCATACACTTCTCTTTACAACTCCCACTTGGTCAAAAGCTAAAAAACGCCCAATTGGGCATTAAGAAAGTCATTAGTATAAATCTAAAATTTTCTAAATAAAAAACACTTCTGTAATCTACATTACAGCGCCGATCACATTATGTAGGAGACAGGGCACTTGTAATCTGGTGACAGAGACTCTTTATTACTAGGACCACTGTTATCTACATTACAGCGCCGATCACATTATGTAGGAGACAGGGCACTTATAATGTGGTGACAGCCTCTTTATTACTAGGACCACTGTTATCTACATTACAGCGCTGATCACATTATGTAGGAGACAGGGCACTTATAATGTGGTGACAGCCTCTTTATTACTAGGACCACTGTTCTCTATATTACAGCACTGATCACATTATGTAGGAGACAGGGCACTTATAATCTGGTGACAGCCTCTTTATTACTAGGACCACTGTTATCTACATTACAGCGCTGATCACATTATGTAGGAGACCGGGCACTTATAATGTGGTGACAGCCTCTTTATTACTAGGACCACTGTTCTCTATATTACAGCACTGATCACATTATGTAGGAGACAGGGCACTTATAATCTGGTGACAGCCTCTTTATTACTAGGACCACTGTTATCTACATTACAGCACTGATCACATTATGTAGGAGACAGGACACTTATAATCTGGTGACAGCCTCTTTATTACTAGGACCACTGTTATCTACATTACAGCGCTGATCACATTATGTAGGAGATAGGGCACTTATAATCTGGTGACAGCCTCTTTAAAGGAACAGTGTCATCACAAATTATTTTTTTATATGTTAAAGATGTTAGTGCTTTATTAAAAACGTTTATATTCATTTGTGTGTTTGTGTTTTACTTTTTCTTATTTTTACACTTTTTCTTCCCTATGGGGGCTGCCATTTTTTGTTCCATTTCTGTATGTGTCGATTAACGACACATACAGACATGGAATACGGCAGCCACAGTCCCATAGGGACTGCGAACGGCTCCCGTCCCATTGACTTCAGTGTACGGCGTCTGTGTGGGAACTGCGCATGCGCCGCTCCCACACAGTCCAATTCGAAATTGGCGCCGTCCGGCGCCATTTTCCTGTGGACCGGAAGTCGCGCCCGGACAGTAATATTACTACTTCCGGTCGCGGCTTCCGGATTTGTGCACTTGGACCAGCGGCAGCAAACGGAGCGGACGGGCCGGAGGGAGCCGCGGCGGCAGGAGCAGGTAAGAGATTTCAATGTATGTTCGTGTTTGTGTGTGTTTACTACTGTATGTAAACCTACTACACTGTGTGTTAGCTCAAAAAATGGCGACACACAGTGTAGGAGGTTACACCGTTCAAACCCCTCGTTTATCCCGGCACTAGCCAGGATAAAGGAGGGGGGGATGCTGAGAGCTCACTAGAGCGAGGGCTTTTTACCCAATTTCAATTTTGGGAATAGCTCCATCTAGTGACCAAAAATGGGTAGTATTATAAATTAGAATTAATTTATAATATTTCCTGACTCGTGAAAAAAATAAAAAAAATTTGAACAATGTTTAATCACCCACACACTAAATGTTTAATTTTAAAAAAAAAACATGTTTTTCTGGCAACACATTCCCTTTAATTGTCTAACTAGGAAGTCATTAACCTTTTTTGGATAAACCTTGGTGTCTTTTTTTATTTTACCTAATCAAATTGGTTATGAGGCACTGAAGTTGGCTCCTTTATTATTAAGGTGAAGCACAAACCTAAGATATGGAAAATCTTTCCCTTCCTGTTAGGAGTTATGTGAGTTTAAGGCTGCATTCACATCTGCATCAGGGCTCCGTTCCGACGTTCCGTCTGAGCTTTCCGTTGGAACGGAGCCCTGACTGACACAAACGGAAACCATAGGTTTCCGTCTCCATCACCATTCATTTCAATGGTGATGGATCCGGTGCCAATGGTTTCCGTTTGTCTCCGCTGTGCAGGGGTTCCGTCGTTTTGACGGAATCAATAGCATAGACTACACTATTGATTCTGTCAAAACGACGAAACAAAGATTTTACAAGGAGGGATATCCTTTAGTAGGACTGATGCCACATGAACGATACGGGTAGGATCAATGATATGCTGCGGATCCTCAACTTGGTCTGTGACGTCAAATGACCGAGACAAGGCGTCAGCCCTAGCATTATTCTCGGCTAGAGGGAAGTGCAACACAAAATGAAATTGGGCAAAAAAGAATGACTAGTTGGCCTGGCATGGATTGAAACGTGGTGCGGTCTGTAGACACACCAAATTCCTATGGTCTGTGTAGATGACTACAGAATGCACGGCCCCTTCCAGTAGATGTCTCCACTCTTCCATTGCCAGTTTAACGGCCAGAAGCTCCCGATCTCCTATAGAATAATTCCTCTCGGCAGGGGAGAACAACTTGGAGAAGAAGCTGCAGGTTACAGTCTAACCGGTAGGACCTCTTTGCATCAGGACTGCACCTGCACCAATAGAAGAGGCATCCACCGCAAGGAAGAATTGTTTAGAGACATCTGGATGTTTTAATATGGGGGTGGCCAAAAAGCATTGTTTTAATCGAAGAAAAGCTGATTTGGCCTTTGGGGTCCTGTTCTTGGCGTTCACTCCTTTTGTAGTAATTGCTGTAATAAGAGCTAGCAATGAGGAGAAGTGGGGGATAAACTGCCGGTAAACGTTGTGAATCCCAGAAATCGCTGAATTTCACGGAGACCCTGGGGACGAGGCCAGTTTAACACTGCAAATAACTTATTTGGATCCATCTTCAACACCTGGTTAGACACAATAAAACCTAGAAACGTTAACTGATCCCGGAAAATGGCATTTGCAAACTCATGAAATACGTCAGGAGCTTTAGAGTCTGAACGGCATAACGAGATATTGATTGTCGCCATCACGAATATTAAAGGCAGTCTTCCACTCGTCGCCTACCTGGATGTGGATAGTTGTATGCTCCAAACAGATCCAGTTTGGTGAAGATCTTGGCTCTACAGAACTCTCGAAGAGTTCAGCAATCAATCGTAGTGGGTATTTATTTATTTTTAATATCGCCCACGATAATTTCTACAAGGGTGAAGAGATTTATTCTTCTGGACAAAGAAAAACCCTGCCCTGGCCGGCAAAGAAGTCTTTGTAATTAATCCCCTTTCTAGGTTCTCTATAATGTATTCTGACATGGCTTGAGTCTCTGGTAAGGACAACTGATAGACTCAACCCCGAGGAGGTGTTATCCCGGGCAAGCGGTCAACAGGACGGTCATAGCGTCGAAGTAGTAGCAAAGTCTCAGCCTCCTTACTGAAGACGTCTGCATAAGCCAAGTAGCAAGGGGGCAAACCTGGCGGGTTCTGAGACACAGGCGGGGTCGATGCAGGTTTAATCCATGCCAGGCACTTGGTATGGCAGCTTGAACCCCACTAAAAGACTTGGTCGGAGTTCCAATCCAAAACCAGGGCGTGTTGCCTTAGCCAGGGAAGGCTCAGCAGCAAGGGATTAAATGACGTAGATCCTCTCTAAATGAAGCACCCCACCTGCATAGTCTGAGGCTATGCGACAAACAGGATAGGATCAGATAGGCGCTGATCATTAATGGATGCCACTGCTAAGGGTCTTTCTGGACATTCAAACGGCAGGTTAAGACGGGTAACCAGGTCTTGATGGATGAAGTTATCGAAAAAGGCTTGGACGGTGGCAGAAGCGTTACCACAGGACAACTTCACGGGCATAGTAATATTTGGAGAGAAGTTCTTTTCACCTAGGGTCGTCCCTCCTACCAATCCTAGGTGCTGCAGTTTCTCGGCTTCACTCAGCAGTTTCACACAAATCGGCCCTTTTCACCACAGTATATGAGGAGGTTCAAGTTGCGCCTATGCTGACACTTTTAATCTTTAAGTTTAACCCTCTTGACTTGCATAGGTTCTTCAGCAGCCGGGGTGAGCAGAGGTCTCTGAAACGGAGTGAGTCTGGGAAAACTTTTCTCATGTGCCGCTTCCTGGGGGTGCTCCTGTGCACGCTCTAAGGCCTCATTTACACGAGCGTATTATACGCGCGTGCGACGCGCGTGCTTTTCACGCGTGTCGTACGCACCTATAATAGTCTATGGGGCTGTTTAGACGATGCGTGAATTGCGCTCAGCGCGTGTGCGTAGAAAAAAACTCACGACATGTTCTATAATCGTGCGTTTTTCGCGCACTCACGCACCCATTGAAGTCAATGGGTGCGTGAAAACCACGCATGCCGCACGGAAGCACTTCCGTGCGAACTGCGTGATTCGCGCAAGAGCTGTCAAACTCCTGAATGTAAACAGAAAAGCACCACGTGCTTTTCTGTTTACAAACATCCAAACGGAGTGTCAAATTCGAGATGAGCGCACCGAACTTCACCGGGTTCGGCCAAACTCGTTTTGACCGAAACCGGTAAAAAATGTTCGGGTACGCGACGTCAGGAGACAGTCACTGTCCACGGTGCTGAAAGCGTTAAACTGGTTCAGCACCATGGACAGTGACTTCCGCTCCGAAAATCCATGAACCTGTAAAAAAAAAAAGACGTTCTGACTTACCGATAACTCCGGTCCGACCTCCCGGGATGACAGTTAAGTCCAAGTGACAGAAGCAGCCAATCACAGGCCAAGCACAGGCTGCAGCCAATCACAGGCTGCAGCGGTCTCATGGACTGCGGCGTCATCCTGGGAGGTGGGGCCGGATGACAAGAGAGGGACGCGTCACCAAGGCAACAGCCGGGAGCCCGGACTGGGGGAAGCAGGAAGTTCTTGGTAAGTATGAAAGTCTTTTTTTATTCACAGGTTGGTGTATATTGTGTTCGGCATTCACTGTCGAGGGTGCTGAAAGAGTTACTGCCGATCAGTTAGCTCTTTCAGCACCTTGGACAGTGACGGGCGTCGACTAGCCTCATCTCTATGATGGCGGCTGCGCGAAAATCACGCAGCCGCGCATCATACACGGATGACACACGAAGCTGCTAAGTGCCTTTTGCGCGCGCAAAACGCAGCGTTTTTTGCGCGCGCAAAACGCACACGCTCGTGTAAATGAGGCCTAAAACGAATGTCAATTTATGTGGCCAGTCTGATGACTGCTTCTAGGGATGAAAGCAATTCACGGCTTGCCAATTCGTCCTTTATTCGGCCTGCCAACCCCTTCCAGAAGGCTGTGACCAGGGCCTCCTTATACCAGGCCAACTCTGCCATAAGAGTCCGCAATTGTACGGTGTATTGGCCCACTGTGGAACTGCCCTGGCAGATTATCATGATGGCAGCTTTTGCTAACGAGGTTCAACCAGGTTCTTTGAACACAGTCCTGAATCTCTCCAGAAATGTCTGTAGACTTGTGGTCTCTGGACCCTGACGCTCCCACATGGGATTTGTCCCATTCCAATGCTTGACCAGAAAGAGGAGAGACCATGAATGCGAATTTGGTCTGGTCGGTAGGAAATGGTGGGCAAGCAGCTGGAAATTAACCTGGCACTGATTAGTGAAACCACAGCATTCCTTTGGGTCCCCATCATACCAAGGTGGCAGCAGCAAGTGAAGACCTGTAGCAGTAGGCAAAAATGTTGCCGCAGCTGGGACAGGATATGCTGGAGGTTGGTTACCCCTTGGCTGTACAGCCAGAGAGTTCAGTAGTACCTCTACTGTAGCTTTCAGATTGCCAGCGGGGTCCACGTCTTGAGCAAACTGTTGCTACCAGCAGGTTTGTGGACCCACTGTGATACTCCACCAGTTTTGCTTAGAGCCACCTCAAAGGGCATTATCTAAGTAGCCTCCCGGGTCTTCACCCTTTAACTCCTATACAGGGATCTGGTCTTCCCTGCGGGGAGGCTAGCAGGTGGCTACCTCTTGAGGTGGTCCCAGTGGAGTAGCAGCTGGCCAAACAGACAAGAAATAGGCACTGGTAGATGGTACCTTGACGAATGGAATCTGACAGAGGATCACTGGTCACAGGTGGATAGAGGATAGCTAGATACAGACAAGAAGCAGGTAGCGGGAGACAGGAAGGTAGCATGCAGCTGGTCACAGTCAGGTAGCAGCCATCTAGTCACATTCAGGTAGCAGCCATCTAGTCACATTCAGGTAGCAGGTAGTTGGTCACAGGCAGGTAGCTGATCACTAGCAGGTAGTTGGTCACAGACAGGTGGCAGGTAGTTGGACACCGGCAGATAACTGACAGCAACAGCGGACTGGATATAGACCGGTAATGGATAACTGGGATACAGGCTGACCACAGATAGCAATGGCAGACTGGATACAGGCAGGTAAAGGATAACCGGATACAGTCTGACAACTGATAGCAATAGCAAACAGGATTAGATGCATACAAGAGTCTTCGCTGGATAATACTAGATTGTTCCAATATTGCTCATGCACCAGGTGTATAGTGAAGGTGCATTAAAGTGTAACTAAACTTTGACAAACTTCTGACATGTCATAGTGACATGTCCGAAGTTTTGATTGGTGGAGTTCCGAGCACTGAGACCTCCACCAATCGCTGAAATGAAGCGGCAGAAGCACTCGTGTGAGCGCTCAGCCGCTTTGAGTTTGTGTGGCTTTTTCCGGAAAGCCGATGCATCGGAGTACGGGCTGAAAGACTTTCTATTGAGCCCGTACTCCGATACATTTATTTCCAGAAAAAGCCAGACAGACTCGAAGCGGCTGAGCGCTCACACGAGTAGTGGGGGTCTCAGTGCTCGGACCCCCACCAATCAAAACTTCTGACATGTCACTATGACATGTCAGAAGTTTGTCAAATGTTTAGTTACCCTTTAAGTAGTACTGGCAGCAACATTAATTGATGAGACATTTTTTCATTTCGCGCACTGGCCCTTTAAAAGGTGACCAGAGCGCGCATGCACTAAGAACAATGCGACTGCAAAGGAGGGGACACAAGCAGATGCCGGCGGCCTGGAGGAGGGACAGGCCGCCAGACAAGGTACTAGATCCTGTGGGGGGATCACTGGCAGGAGCAGGACTCACCGCTGGTGTTACACGCCTACCCCCCTTGATAAATGCCATGAGGGGTGTAGTTTCTAGTTCACTTCTCAGTTTTTTTTTTTATTATTTCACTTCAGAGCCTCTGCAATTAAGAACTAATTGTGTGTAAATTACCAAATTAGGTGTAAAGGATCTGCCAGACACAGCTTCTGTGTCGACGCCCGTGGTTAATCAGTCTGCACCTGCTCCTAGGTCTGATAGAGTGACTCGATCTGCTACCACTCAGGCTGGTAGGCTCAGGAGTGGGAGAACCTATCACAGCCTGGCCAGACGGTTCTAGCTCCCGCCCTCGGCCTATTTATACCTTCATTTCCTGCTTGTCTTTGCCTGTGATTCTTGACTCTGCTGCTCCTGCTATTATTATTGACCTTGCTTCATTTTGACCCTGGCTTTACTGACTACTCTCCTGCTCTGCGTTTGGTACCTCGTGCACTCCTGGTTTGACTCGGCTCGTTCACTACTCTTGTTGCTCACGGTGTTGCCGTGGGCAACTGCCCCATTTCCCTTAGCTTCTGTGTACCCTTGTCTGTTTGTCTGTCGTGCACATATTGAGCGTAGGGGCCGTCGCCCAGTTGTACACCGTCCCCTAGGATGGGCCGTGCAAGTAGGCAGGGACTGAGTGGCGGGTAGATTAGGGCTCACCTGTCTGTCTCCCTACTCCGACATTACATAAGGCCTCAAATTTATATGGTACTCTTTCACTCCTGAGCCCTGTCATGTGTCCAGGCAAAATATTAGGGCACGTGTAGGGTATTAGTAGGCACGTGTAGGGTATTAGTAGGCACGTGTAGGGTATTAGTTGCCACGTGTAGGGTAATATTAGGCACGTGTAGGGTAATATAAGGCACGTGTAGGGTATTAGTAGACACGTGTAGGGTATTAGTAGGCACGTGTAGGGTATTAGTAGGCACGTGTAGGGTATTAGTAGGCACGTGTAGAGTATTAGTACACACGTGTAGGGTATTAGTAGGCACGTGTAGGGTATTATTAGGCACATGTAGGGTATTATTAGGCACGTGTAGGGTATTAGTAGGCACGTGTAGAGTATTAATAGGCACGTGTAGAGTATTAGTAGGCACGTGTAGGGTATTAGTAGGCACGTGTAGGGTATTAGTAGGCACGTGTAGGGTATTAGTAGGCACGTGTAGAGTATTAGTAGGCACGTGTAGAGTATTAGTAGGCACGTGTAGGGTATTAGTAGGCACGTGTAGAGTATTAGTACACACGTGTAGGGTATTAGTAGGCACGTGTAGGGTATTATTAGGCACGTGTAGGGTATTAGTAGGCACGTGTAGAGTATTAGTAGGCACGTGTAGAGTATTAGTAGGCACGTGTAGGGTATTAGTAGGCACGTGTAGGGTATTGTTAGGCACGTGTAGGGTATTAGTAGGCACGTTTAGGGTATTATTAGGCACGTGTAGGGTATTAGTAGGCACGTGTATGGTATTACTAAAACCAGGAAACACTGGATAACAAAAGAGCTGACTTTTCATGGTGGCACGAGGTGGGTGCAGCATATTGGACACTGAAATATATCTATAGAAATTGCCATTTTCACTCTGCAAAGTCAACTGCACACTAATTTCTGGAAAACATCTGTGGGGTCAACATGCTCACTACACCCCAGGTGAATGCTTTGAGGGATATAGTCACCAAAATTGGGTCACTTCTGGGGTGTTTCCACTTTTTTGTTTCCACAGGGACTTTGCAAATGGGATATGGCACCCAGAAACCAATCCAGCAAAATCTGCACTCCAAAAGCCAAATAGCGCCCCTTCTGTTCTGAGCCCCGTCGTGTGCCCAAACAGCAGTTCATGACCACATATGAGGTATTTACGTTCTCGGGGAAATTGCTTTTTAAATGTTGGTGTGATTTTTCTCCTTTACTCCTTGTGAAAATGAACAATTGTTAGCTTAAACTTCTGGTGTGAGTGTCTCGCTGGTCCTTGTGGTTCCACACAGAAATGAAACTGCAGAAATACAACTGCTTGCTGTGTATATCCTCGTGCTTGATGTTCTAAATCTCCAACAAGGGAGAAAAAGGAGATAGTGCACTACCTTTGGGAAACTACAAATTCCACGAGTTTAGGGCTTATTTAGATGAACGTGTAATACGTCTGTGCAACGGTCATGATTTTCACGCGCCTCGCACGGACCTATATTAGTCTATGGGGCAGTTCAGATTGTCAGTGATTTGTCCGTGTGTCCGCTGCGTGAAACTCACGACAGGTCCTATATTTGTGCTTTGTTCGTGCATCACGCACCCATTGAAGTCAAGCACTTACGTGAGACGCGCATGATTCGCGCAACAGCAGTAAAAAGGATGAATGAAAACAGAAAAGCTCCACGTGCTACAAACATCCAAACAGAGTGTCATAATGATGGCGGCTGCGCGAAAATCACCATATTGGTGGAAGGAATGTGGGGGTCATCATATTGGTGGAAGGAATGTGGGGGTCATCATATAGGTGGAAGGAATGTGGGGTCATCATATAGGTGGAAGGAATGTGGGATCATCATATAGGTGGAAGGAATGTGGGGGTCATCATATAGGTGGAAGGAATGCGGGGTCATCATGTAGGTGGAAGGAATGTAGGATCATCATATAGGTGGAAGGAATGTGGGATCATCATTTAGGTGGAAGGAATGTGGGATCATCATATAGGTGGAAGGAATGTGGGATCATCATATAGGTGGAAGGAATGTGGGATCATCATATAGGTGGAAGGAATGTGGGATCATCATATAGGTGGAAGGAATGTAGGATCATCATATAGGTGGAAGGAATGTGGGGTCATCATATAGGTGGAAGGAATGTGGGATCATCATTTAGGTGGAAGGAATGTGGGATCATCATATAGGTGGAAGGAATGTGGGATCATCATATAGGTGGAAGGAATGTGGGATCATCATATAGGTGGAAGGAATGTGGGATCATCATATAGGTGGAAGGAATGTAGGATCATCATATAGGTGGAAGGAATGTGGGATCATCATTTAGGTGGAAGGAATGTGGGATCATCATATAGGTGGAAGGAATGTGGGGTCATCATATAGGTGGAAGGAATGTGGGGTCATCATATAGGTGGAAGGAATGTGGGGTCATCATATAGGTGGAAGGAATGTGGGGTCATCATATTGGTTATACTTTTATATATGGTTTTTATATATGTGTCTTGGAGAGATTGAGCCTTATTCACACAGACGAGTCACGCCATTAGATCTCATGATGCCGCATCGCAGTTTCACAACAAATAATGAGGTTTTTTATTCAATTCATTCATAACTGCACTTATTGTGTGAATCATTTTACTTTTCATGTTATTTTATGATTGTTGTTTTTAAAATTGGCTGTTATATATAAAACTGTTGTATGTTAAGAAGACTGACAGCGATTTAAAAACATGTATGGTCCACGCCTATAAGCCTATAAGCCCCAGAGGGAGCCGGGAGGGCGAAGCCCAGGGTCGGGCTGTAATATTTGGGGTGTTACAAGAGCTGATCTTCTGCTTTTATCTAGATCTGTTTTTGTAAGTCTGGAATAAGGCCGGATTCACACCAGCGTGTGCGTTTTGCGCGCACAAAAGGCACTTAACAGCTCCGTGTGTCATGATCATATAATGCGCCATCATTATGACACTCTGTTTGGATGTTTGTAGCACGTGTTGCTTTTCTGTTTTCATTTATACTTTTTACTGCTGTTGCGCGAATCATGCGCGTCCCACGTAAGTGCTTGACTTCAATGGGTGCGTGATGCACGAACAATGCACAAATACAGGACATGTCGTGAGTTTCACGGAGCGGACACACGGACACACGCTGCGTGAAAATCATGACCGTTGCACGGACGTATAACACGTTCGTCTAAATAAGCCCTAAACTCGTGGAATTTGTAGCTTCCCTAAGGTAGTGACGATCTCCTTTTTCTCCTTTGTTGGAGATTTAGAACATCAAGTACAAGGATATACACAGCAAGCAGTTGTATTTCTGCAGATTAATTTCTGTGTGGAACCACAAGTACCAGCGAGATACACGCACCGGTGGAAATTTGGATGGTTTTTTCTGCATGTTAGCTGGGGGAAGGTCGAGCCCTTGATGGACACTTCAGACTTTACGTCCACAACCGTCTGAGCGGTAAAAAACGATCAATGAGTCTCTGTTTTTTGTGGTGTTTAGGATTTCACTTCTTTTTTACCTGCTCCGGTTGTTCATCTCCTTCTTGAGATATTTCAGTGAGTAGAGAGCGGCGTTGTATATTTGGTTGTTAAATTAAACTACATCTTATTGGAAAAAAAATCATTTCTAATTTTCACGGCCCCATTCTGATAAAATCAGCAACAAACCTGTTGGGTCAAAATGCTCACTATAGCCCTAGTACTTTCCCAAGTGGAGTCACTTATCTGGGATTTCCACCGTACTATTACCTCAGGGGCTTCGCAAATGCGACATTGCGTCCAGAAACCAATTCAGCAAAATCTGTGCTCCAAAAGCCAATTGACGCTCCTTCCCTTCTGAGCCCCACACTGTGCCCAAATAGCAGTTTATGACCACGTATGTGAGGGTATTGTCATCCTCGAAGAAATTGCTTTACAAATGTCGGGGGCTTTTTCTCCTTCATTCCTTGTTGGAATTATTTATTTTTTTAAAACGACATCTTATTTTAAAAAATTTTTTTTTTCATTTTTACACCCCAATTCTAATAAAATCTATGAAACAACCTGTGGGGTACAAATTATCACTAAACTTCCAGATGAATTCCTTGAGGGGTGTCACTTCCAAAATGGAGTATTTTTGGGGGGTTTACACTGTTTTGGCCCCACAAGACCTCTCCAAACCCGACATGGGGCCTAAAATATATTCTAATAAAAAGGCGGCCCTAAAATCCACTAGGTGCTCCTTTGCTTCGGAGGCCGGTGTTTGTCCATTACCGCACTAGGACCACATGTGGGATATTTCTCTAAACTGCAGAATCCGGGCAATACGTATTGAGTTGCGTTTCTCTGGTAAAACCTTTTGTGTTATAAAAAAAATGGTATAAAGAGGATTGTCTGACAAAAAAAAAAAGTAAATGTCACCTCTACTTTGCTCTAAATTCCTGTGAAACACATAAAGGGTTCATAAACTTTCTAAATGCTGTTGTGAATACTTTGAGGGGTCTAGTTTCTAAAATGGGGTGTTTGATGGGGGTTTCTAATATATAGGTCCATCAAAGCAACTTCAGAACTGAACTGGAACCTAAAAAAATAAATAAATGAGGCAATACTTTGCTTCTTACATTATACTGATAATGAGCCGTGCCCACCCCGAGATGACCCCAGTTTTGACCGTTTGTATAAACGGAGACCCCTATTAGACCGTTTCAGTGCCCAGTTTTCCCAGCATTCACCCCCGAGAAGTGTATTTCTATTGATGAGTCCCTGGTACATTTTAAAGGGAGGGTTCAATTCCGCGAGTACCTGCCGGGTAAGAGGGCAAGGTATGGCGTGAAGTTGTATAAGCTGTGCGAGAGTGTATCAGGGTATACCTACAGGTTTAGGATATATGAAGGGAAGGACAGCAGTGCTCAGCCCCCAGAATGCCTCCCCTTTGTAATGACGGGGTAGGGAGACAGACAGGTGAGCCCTAATCTACCCGCCACTCAGTCCCTGCCTACTTGCAACGGCCCGTCCTAGGCGACGGCGCACAACTGGGCGACGGTCCCTACGCTCACTAAGTGCACGACAGACAAACAGACAAGGGTACACAGAAGCTAAGGGAAATGGGGCAGTTGCCCACGGCAACACCGTGAACAACAAGAGTGGTGAACGAGCCGAGTCAAACCAGGAGTGCACGAGGTACAAATCGCAGAGCAGGAGAGTAGTCAGTAAAGCTAGGGTCAAAAATGAAGCAAGGTCAATAATCATAGCAGGAGCAGCAGAGCCAGGAAACAGAAAAGAATCACAGGCAATGGAGGAGCAGGAAATGCAGGTATAAATAGACAGAGGGTGGGAGCTAGAACCATCTGGCCAGGCTGTGATAGGCTCTCCCACTCCTCAGCCTCCCAGCCTGACTGGTAGAAGATCGTGTCACTCTCTCAGACTTAGGAGCAGGTGCAGACTGATTACCCACGGGCGTCGACACAGAAGCTGTGTCTGGCAGATCCTTTACAAAAATCCTCCATAATCCGAACCTCCCACTCCCGTCTCCAGGATTTCTCTCGTGCTGCCCCATCCTCTGGAATGCGCTACCCCAGACAATCAGATTAATTCCCAATATCCACAGTTTTAAACGTGCCCTGAAAACACATCTATTTAGACAGGCCTATAACATTCCCTAATCTGACTCCTTTCCATGACCCTCCTTATAGATCAGTCATCAGAATAAGATTCCCTCACACTCCTTCTCTTCATGTCCGTCATACACGGATACTGACGGGTGAGCGGCTCATGCAGCTTTATGTTACCACCGCATGTGTATAAAAATGGCCGGACCATTGTACAGAACAAACACTGTTACACTTTGTGTCTCCCTTCTCTCCTCATAGATTGTAAGCTCTTGTGATCAGCGTTCTCCTCTCCTCATAGATTGTAAGCTCTTGCGAGCAGGGTCCTCCTCTCCTCATAGATTGTAAGCTCTTGCGAGCAGGGTCCTCACTCCTCTGGTTTGAAGTGTAAATGAACTTTGTCACTATGTAATGTCTGATATTGTTTGTTTGTTTTATGTTCCCTCTAAGTGCTGCGTAATATTTTGGCGCTATATAAATAAAGATTATTATTATTAAAGTCTACAGAAGACATTGAACGCTGGGCTTGGGATAAGGCTCTGACTGTGGCAAGAAAGGAACAAGTTCTTGTGCGAGCTCGGGAGTTGCACCAGGAGACCATGGATGCTCTGGGATGTTTGGCCTCCAACGATGATAAGTTCTGGGACTGGAAATGGTGTCTGGCACAAGCGGAGCGAGAGGTGCCGCAAACATGGTGTGAACGGCCAGTGCAGTGTTATAAGGCTTGTGCTGCTGCTCCAGGCTCGGATCGCTACAGATCTCAAGAGATAACTTCAGAGTGTCCTGAGGTGAGTGATGTGCAGTCTGTGGGCAGCTTATACCATAAGACATGGGAGCACCAGGAAGAGGGAAAAGATTCTGAACTTAATTCAGGAACGGAAGGAATGCATGCAGAAGATGTCTATATATCTACAGAAACAAATCCTGTGTATGATGAAAACACGGGAAATATAAATAGCACTGGTGTGGATGATGAAGACACAGGAGATATATCTAGCACTGGTGTGGATGATGAAGAAGACACAGGAGATATAACTAGCGCTGGTGTGGATGATGAAGACACAGGAGATATATCTAGCACTGGTGTGGATGATGAAGACACAGGAGATATAACTAGTGCTGGTGTGGATGATGAAGACACAGGAGATATATCTAGCACTGGTGTGGATGATGAAGACACAGGAGATATAACTAGTGCTGGTGTGGATGATGAAGACACAGGAGACATAACTAGCGCTGGTATGGATGATGAAGCGCTGGTGTGGATGATGAAGACACAGGAGATATAACTAGTGCTGGTGTGGATGATGAAGACACAGAAGATATAACTAGTGCTGTTGTGGATGATGAAGACACAGGAGATATAACTAGCACTGGTGTGGATGATGAAGACACAGGAGATATAACTAGCACTCGTGTGGATGATGAAGACACAGGAGCTATAACTAGCACTGGTGTGGATGATGAAGACACAGGAGATATAACTAGTGCAGGTGTGGATGATGAAGACACAGGAGATATAACTCGTGCTGGTGTGGATGATGAAGATACAGGAGCTATAACTAGCACTGGTGTGGATGATGAAGACACAGGAGACATAACTAGCACTGGACCTCCTGAAACCTTTAGCACTGTGCCAGTTCTGAAAGCCCAGCTGAGGTTAAGTCACATGAAACAGACCCCCTAGTGAGCAATGATGTTTGTGCTTCTCCTGGCGATGTGTTTCCTGCGTCCCCTTCACCCCAGGATTTCCAAGAGGTTGAGGAATCCAACTGTGTTGTTGCCTTGGGGTCTGATTTGTCTTTGTCCAATGATGTTGTGGATGTTACAGTCAGTATGGACTCTCCAGGCGCAAAGTCTTCCAACATGGATGAGGATGACACTGGAGTGTCAGCGAGTTCTAAGGTGGAAGAAGGAGTATTGGCGGAGCAGGTCTGCGAAGGACAACAACAGACTGGTCCCAACAGCAGTGATGAGCTTCATGATGGTGAGACTTCAGACCCTTTTCAATTATGGTCATTGATTTCTCAAAACAGATTGGACTTCTATCTCCCCATCTTCTGCCACCAACTTCTCTGGACTCACTACAATTCTGGGCAGTGACTGTATTTTCTCGTATGATATTTGCCTGGGTGATGGGTCAGATATTATGCCAGCATTACCCAATATAGTGTGGTGGGATGCAGTGGGGAGGAAAGCGTCTGGATGGACCATGCAGAGTCTGCAGAAACCTGTAAACTGGATAAAAAGTCCCAAGAAACCCCCTGACCCCAGAGACTCCATCTCACTGGCTGGACTATCCTGGAAGCCACCGGATCAGATCTTCCAAAACGAACAGATGACGGGGAACTTTTGTAGAAATGTCTTGGACCTTGTGATGGTGTTTCCAGACATTGCTCTTTGACCCGGTAATAACTGTGAATTGAACTTTCTTGACAGCCTGTGGACTGTTCCTACTGCAATAAGTGGCTTCATGTGGGTCATGAGTGAGGTGGACAGCGGCCTGTGGAGGCCACATGGCCAGCTCACTTATTGTATGAGGGGAGAGGTTGTGATGGTGCATTATGTGTAGTTTATTGTAAACCCTAAATTCAACTAATCCCTGCGGATTCCAATTTCTTATATATTAACGCCACCTGCTGGCCAAATTTGTAACGTGCAGCCAGAAATATACCGAGACTTTTCTAAACAAAAGCGAAGATCATAGCTAAGATTAAGAACTGAAAAGTTTGAAATGCGTAGGCGTTCTCTCCCGGGATTTTTAAATTTCTTGTTTTAATTTTGACTTAAATAAACAGTTTTGTATTTTTTCACATCATATCGTGTGCTGGACGTCTAACTTTTTTCCTTGGTTTTCTAGTGATAACCCTGAGGTGGAAGTTGAATCAAATCAACTGTGCAGAGTTTGGGCTCAGGTTCAATTGAACATGAAGAACTCCCAATTATTCAAAAGAAAAATGCTAACAAAATACGTACTGAGGGTCCTGTATTTTGTGTGGGTCAAAAGGTGCTGCGTTTTACTAAAAATGTGCGATTGAAAGTGCCTTTGTAACGTCCATGGCTACGGACCGTCGGGGTTACTCACCCCTTGACGGCCGCAGCCATGGTCTGGTGAGCGCTGGCCCGCATCTCCTCCCCAGGATACGTCAGTGCTCACTTCCGCTCCACTCTGCTATGTCCCGTAGGGTGAGCGCCCGGCCTTGAAGGGCCAGTTTGCGCACATGTAAAATATCATTAATTAGCCCATGATCACCGTGGACTATAAGAAGGACCCTGCCCCTTTGATCATTGCCTGAGCGTTGTTGTGTTTCCCTAAGTTAGTCTTGCAAATGGTCCCTTAGTGTTATCCTGTTCCCGTGCCCTGCTACCTGTGTCCTGTATCCCGTGCTATTTGTTCCTGTGCCTTAAACCTGTTGGAGTCGTATTGTGCCACCGGTTCCGCCTGCTGTGTTACACGTCTGGTGTCTGCTGTCAAGGTCCCATCTGAGCCTAGCCGTTGCTACTGTCTTTACCACTACAGGTGCCCTTGTGCTTAGACTATTTATATATTAACCTAGTACTCTGTTGACCAGGTGCTATCCCGCCACGGCGCTACTGCCCAGTAGAGGGAGATATGGAGTTTGAGGCTCTGAGGATTGCACATTCTAGAAGGGTCAGGGATATTCTACAGTACTTGGTGCACTGGAAGGGGTATGGGCCATAAGAACGAACTTGGGTTCCTGCCCCTTCAGTACATGACAGTCGTTTGGTTAAAATGTTTCATTTTAAATTTCCTTTGAAACCTAGGCCAAGGTTTAAGGGTCCAGAGGCCCCTCGTAGAAGGGCGGTACTGTTAGGAAAACCCCTGTTCCCTTAAGATCGCTATGACCATTGGTCTGGCTTATGGGGGCTCGTCTTTTTTCCTTGTGCCTATCTCTCTTTTCTGTCCTTCTGCCAATCAGCTGTGGGGTTGAATTTATACCTGGCTTCCTCCTCCTGTCTGTACTTTTGAATTTTCCTGTCTTCTGGTAATTTGATCAAGCTTCTGACACTCCCTGCACTTCTGACTTCTAGACCTTTTGGAATCTGACCATGGCTCGTCTCTCGTTAACCCCTTGTATGATTTGGATTATTCACTCCTGGGCTGGTTTTGACCTTTGCTTTTCCTGATATCCGCTTGTCTTCTGATTTGGACTTTCTGTTAACCTCTGGCTGTCTGGTTTCCTGCTCAGGTTAGTCTGCATTGCACCTCCTATCCAACGCTGAACTCTGCTAAGACAACCTGGGTGCTAAGCAGCAAAGACCACCCCACCTTGCGGTCGGCTCTGGCGATCACCTTAGGGTCGCCTTAGACACTGTTGATCAGAGTTGTGACGGATTCGAGGTTGCAGATTTATTTGCAAGCTCTCTCCTGGCAGTCTCCAGCAGCTTCTGGAGAATCGCTCAAATTGCAATTCCATAACATATTCACAGGCCCATCTATATCATTGTTTCCACGATGGAACCTATGAAAGCCCTTGTGGAACAAATGCAACATCTGACTCAGCTGGTACAAGGTTTGGCTGTAAATTTTCAACAGCATGAAACTGAATGGGTCTCGTATCTTCCTTTAGCGGAGTTTGCTATAAATAATCGCCACCATGTGTCTCTTGATACCTTGCTGTTTTTCTGTCATTTTGCAAGTTTGCCCCTAGGTTTATTGGTCCATATAAAATGTTAGAGATTATTAACCCTGTGTGGTTTCGTCTTGCTCTTCCTCCGTCCTTTAGGATTCATGATGTATTTCACAAATCTCTTAGAAATTTTTTTTTTACACCATCTAATCCACTTCTCCAGTTCAGGTAGAAGGAGATATGGAGTTTGAGGTTCTGAGGATTGTGCCTTCCAGAAGGGTCAGGTGTATTCTACAGTACTTGGTGCACTGGAAGGGGTATGGGCCAGAAGAAAGAACTTAGGTTCCTGCCCATTCAGTACACGCCAGTCGTTTGGTTAAAATTTCTCATTTAAAGTTTCCTTTGAAACCTAGGCCAAGGTTTAAGGGTCCGGAGGCCCCTCAAAGAAGGGTTCCTCTTTTTCCTTGTGCCTATCTCTCTTCTCTGTCCTTCTGCCAATCAGCTGTGGGGTTGAATTTATACCTGTCTTCTGGTATTTTGATCAAGCTTCTGAGACTCCCTGCACTTCTGACTTCTGGAAACTGACTTCAGCTTGTCTCTCGTTAACCCCTTGCTTGCTGATTTGGATTATCCGCTCCCGGCTGGTTTTGACCTTTGCTTTTCCTGATATCCGCTTGCCTTCTGATTTGGACTTTCAGTTAACCTCTGGCTGTCTGGTTTCCTGCTCAGGTTATTCTGCATTGCACCTCCTATCCAATGCTGAACCCTGAATACTGAATGCTAAGCCAACCTGGGTCTTAAGCAGCAAAGACCATCCCACATTGCGGTCGGCTCTGGTGAACACCTAAGGGTCGCCTTAGACACAGTCGATCAGAGTTGTGATGGATTTGAGGTTGCAGATTTATGTGAACGCTCTCTCCCGGCACTCTCCAGCAGACTTTGGAGAATCGCTCAAATTGCAATTCCATAACAGTAGTTCTTACTTAGGTCTTAAGGTCCTTTTACACCAGGCAATTATTGGGCACAGAACGCTCATTCCCGATAATTGCCGTCCTCTGCCACTAATAATAGTCCAGGACCGCACGGATTAGCAATGAATATTATAAGCTTGTATCCCCCTATATAATTCCTACTCCCCCTTCCCTATGTAATGAGGTGTATAGAAACAATGTCCTTTTTTTGGATAACAGAAAAATATGAATTCCGAAACTAGACAAAGATCCCCCCTTACCGCACTCACACAGACCATCCCGCTATCAAACAGCAATTACACATTTCTAACAAAAATTTGAGCTAACCGCATGCAAACATTTCTCCCAAACACCCTGATCCCCCTCAGAGGGGTCTCGTGGAGCTCAGAGCGGCTGTAGCTGCCACCACCTCCGACCAAGAACCAGAGCGGCCTCTTATGATGCCAGCGAGGCCTCTTATCAGGCCCGTCCCCCACGCTGCTCTACAACAGAGAACATTGGGCTGGGGTATTAGAAATGTTCTTCACTATATCCAGACCGATGGCCAGACTTACAGTGAAAGGACAGAATACTTTACCTGTGGACCTTTTAGAGGCACACGCCAGGGATGCCCCTTTCACCTTTACTTTTTAACCCTTCCCTTGACCCCCTTCTATATGACTTACAGCTGGTTTGTGATGCTCCGGCGCTGGGTGGGAGCCATCGAGGCCTCTCATTGGCAGCTTTCGCTGACGATGTCTTATTAATGGTTATGGATCCTAGGACTAATCTAGACCTGGTGCTCTGAGATCTTCCGGAGCTGTGAAGTCTGCTGGGATACTCCATTAATCCTGACAAGACAAAGGCGTTGCTCCTGCCAGGTCCACATAACTGTCCTGGGCCTCCCAATTTCCATTTCAATGGAGCGCGAATTCTATTACTTTGGTGTTTCCATTACAAAGTCTCCAACAAATTTATACAGTGCTAATATCAAGCCCTACATTGAATTGGGGACATCTAGCCCTATCATATGTGGGAAGGGCTGACCTGATTAAAATGGTGGACTTTCCACGCCTCTGTCCTCTTCCACAATCTACCTATTTACTTGTGTCCCAAAGATGAAAAACAAATGAACTATTTATATCGTTCCTTTATATGGAAAGGGGGCGCCACAAATTCCATATCATATCTTACAACATCCAAAACTTAATGGGGGCCTCAATTTTCCTAATGTCCGAGCTTATACTTTTAGCGGCACTAAGGAGAGGCACGTTGGATTGGTTACATAAAACCTCCCAATTTACAGACTCGGATAGAGATAGGAAATACAGTCCAATCATTACGTTGCCTAATTTCCTACACCTACGATATCACAAAATCCCGGACATGAGAAAAACCATAGGGTTCTGTTTGCATCACCACTGGTGTCAATGGTGATGGATCCGGTGCGAGTGGTTTCCATTTGTCACTGCTGTTTAAGGGTTTCCGTCGTTTTGACGCAATCCGTACCGTAGTCAACTGCACTATTCAATCCGACAAAACGACGGAACACTTACACAGCGGTGACAAACGGAAAAATCCGTCACCATTGAAATCAATGGACATGCAAAACAGAAACCTACAGTTTGCGTTTGGATTCCATTCATGACTGAAAGCTCCAACAGAACCCACAAAGATGTGAACGAGGCCGAAGATCCTTCCACACCCGGCTGCCCCGGAGTAGAGCTTCGCCCTTCCTTCATTATTAGCTCGCTCCATCATAGGTAGGGCTGACACCTCCCCATATTACAGATTTATACGTTGTCCCTTGGACTGTCAGGAGTCTGAGGTCGCCATGATTAGATGGATGACTGACTGTAACGTCCATGGCCGCGGACCATGACTTACCCTCTGACGGCTGCGGCCATGGACGAGCGAGTTCTCGGCGGCATCTCCCTCCTGAGAGACGCCGGCACTCACTTCCTGGTCCAGACACGGTCTCCCGCAGGGCGCGCGCATGGTCTTAAAGGGCCAGTGCGCGCGCAGTTGCAGAATATCTGCAATTAGCCCAGAATGCTACTGGACTATAAAAGGGGCTCTGCCCCCGTGATCCTTGCCTGAGCATTGTGGTGTTACATAGTTACATCATTTGTACGGTTGAAAAAAGACACATGTCCATCAAGTTCAACCAAGGGATGGGAAAGGGGAAGTAAAAAATTTCTACACATAGGAGCTAATACTTTTTTGTTCTAGGAAATTATCTAAGCCTTTTTTTGCAGCATCTCCTGTCCCTGCTGTGACGGCTCCTGCGGTGGCTATTCCACAGATTCACAGTTCTCACAGTAAAGAAGGCTTGTCGCCTCTGCAGGTTGAACCTTTTTTTCTCCAGACGGAGGGAGTGCCCCCTTGTTTTTTGAGGGGGTTTTACATGGAACAGGATTTCACCATATTTTTTGTATGTGCCATTCATATATTTATATAAGTTAATCATGTCCCCCATTAGTCGTCTTTTCTCAAGGCTAAATAGGTTTAGTTCTTTTAATCTTTCCTCATAACTTAAATTCTCCATTCCCCTTATTAGCTTCGTTGCTCTTCTTTGTATTTTTTCCAACTCCAGGGCATCCTTTCTATGAACTGGAGCCCAGAACTGAACTGCATATTCTAGATGAGGCCTCACTAATGCTTTGTAAAGTGGTAATATTACATCCCTGTCCCGCGAGTCCAGGCCTCTTTTAATACACGACAATATCCTGCTGGCCTTTGAAGCAGCTGATTGACACTGCATGCTGTTATTGAGTTTATGATTTACAAGTACACCCAGATCCTTCTCAACAAGTGAATCCGCCAGTGTAGCGCCCCCTAGGACATATGATGCTGCAGATTATTACACCCAGATCCTTCTCAACAAGTGACTCCCCCAGTGTAGCTCCCCCTAGGACATATGATGCTGCAGATTATTACACCCAGATCCTTCTCAACAAGTGACTCCCCCAGTGTAGCGCCCCCTAGGACATATGATGCTGCAGGTTGTTCGTACCCAGGTGCATAACTTTACATTTATCTACATTAAACTTCATTTGCCAAGTGGACGCCCAAACACTTAGTTTGTATAAATCTGCCTGCAATTCACAAACATCTTCCATAGTCTGAACTATATTGCATAGCTTGGTGTCATCTGCAAAAATAGAAATAGTGCTATTAATCCCATCCTCTATATCATTAATAAATAAGTTGAATAATAGGGGTCCCAGCACTGAACCCTGGGGTCACCACTTATTACCGGGGACCATTCAGAGTAGGAATCATTGACCACAACTCTCTGGATACGGTCCTGGAGCTAATTCTCAATCCAATTACAAACTATACTTTCTAAACATATAGTCCTTAATTTACCCATTAGGCGTCTATGGGGGACAGTGTCAAATGCCTTTGCAAAGTCCAAAAACACTATATCCACAGCGGCCCCTCTGTCTAGGCTTCTGCTTACCTCTCATATAATCATTATATCCACAGCGGCCCCTCTGTCTAGGCTTCTGCTCACCTCTTCATAAAAACACTATATACACAGCAGCCCCTCTGTCTAGGCTTCTGCTTACCTCTCATATAATCATTATATCCACAGCGGCCCCTCTGTCTAGGCTTCTGCTCACCTCTTCATAAAAACAGATCAGGTTAGTTTGACAGCATCTGTCCTTTGTAAAACCGTGCTGGCTGTCACTTATAATGCTATTTATTGTCACATAATCCTGTATATAGTCCCTCAATAGCCCCTCAAACATTTTCCCCACAATTGATGTTAAGCTTACTGGTCTATAATTACCCGGCGAAGACCTAGAGCCCTTTTTGAAAATAGGCACCACATTTGCCCTGCGCCAGTCCCTTGGCACTATACCAGTCATGAGAGACTCTCTAAATATTATGAAGAGGGGAACAGAAATAACTGAATTTTAAAAATGAGCATTTTTGGCCAAGTTATGACCATTTTTATATTTATGCAAATGAGCCTTTCTTAAGTACAACTGGGCGTGTTTAAAGTTATGTCCAAGTGGGCGTGTATTGTGTGTACATCTGGGCGTGTCTTGTGTGTGTACATCTGGGTGTGTCTTGTGTGTGTACATCTGGGTGTGTATTGTGTGTGTACATCTGGGTGTGTTTACTTGTTTTACTAGCTGGACGTTGTGAATGGAAGTGTATGATGCTGACGAATCAGTGACCAATCAGCATCATGCACTTCTCTTCGTTACCACCCAGCTTCTGGCAATTCAGACACACAGCATGTCCTGGCTCATCCGACGCGATGAAGTTCCTGTGGGAGGAAGTGAGTGACGTCACAGCGTGATCTCGCGAGGATACGCTGTGTGTCTGTGCACTGCCAGAAGCTGGGTGGTAACGAAGAGAAGTGGATGATGCTGATTGGTCACTGATTCGTCAGCATCATACACTTCCATTCACAACGCCCAGCTAGTAAAACAAGTAAACACACCCAGATGTACACACACAATACACACCCAGATGTACACACACAAGACACGCCCAGATGTACACACACAATACACACCCAGATGTACACACACAAGACACACCCAGATGTACACACACAAGACACGCCCAGATGTACACACACAAGACCACATGCAATACGAGATAGGGGTTTGAAAATCTGGTGACAGCCTCTTTAAGAACTCTAGGGTGTAACCCATCTGGTCCCGGGGCCTTGTGTACATTTATTTTATTTAATTTAGCTTGGACCATATCTACATTCATCCAATTCAGTATATTAACTGATATATTAACAGCACTGGCCCCGGCTACATCAGCTCCTCCGCTCTGGCCTCGTCCACATCAGCTCCTCAGCACTGGCCCCGGCTACATCAGCTCCTCCGCTCTGGCCTCGTCCACATCAGCTCCTCAGCACTGGCCCTGGCTACATCAGCTCCTCCGCTCTGGTCTCGTCCACATCAGCTCCTCAGCACTGGCCCCGGCTACATCAGCTCCTCAGCACTGGCCCCGGCTACATCAGCTCCTCCGCTCTCGCCTCGTTCACATCAGCTGCTCTTTCTTCAGTTGTATATACAGAGCGGAAGAACCCATTTAGTAACTCTGCCTTCTCTTGATCCCCTGTGACCAACTCCCCATTACCACTATCTAGGGGTCCTACATGTTCGGACCTTGGCATTTTTGCATTTATATACTTGAAGAATTTTTTAGGATTTGTTTTACTATCCTTGGCCACCTGCCTTTCATTTTGTATTTTTGCTGATTTTATTACATTTTTACAGATTTTATTAAGCTCTTTATATTTTACAAAGGCTACAGCTGTGCCCTCAGATTTGTATTTTTTAAATGCCCTTTTTTTGGTATTCCCCTTTCACAGAAGGTGTAAGCCATGTGGGGTTTAATTTGAGTCGTTTATACTTGTTACCTATAGGAATAAATTTTGCACTATAATTACCCAAAGTAGATTTGAAAATCTCCCATTTATCATTTGTCCCATTATTTGACATTAGTTCTTCCCAATCTATGTCCTGAATTGCAGCCCTCATCCAGGGGAATTGGCTTTCTTAAAATGAAGTGTTTTTGCCCTCCCAGCCTGCGTTTGTTTTTTACGGTATAGGTAAAATGTAACTATATTGTGATCGCTGTTACCGATGTTTTCACGAACATTGACATTCCCAACAAGCTCTGCATTATTAGAAATGACCAGATCCAACAGAGCTTCACCTCTAGTCGGGTCTTCCACAAACTGGCACATAAAATTTTCCTGCAACAGGTTGAGGAAATGTCTCCCCTTTGCAGTTGAAGCCGAACCATGACACCAATTAATATCCCGGAAATTAAAATCTCCCATTATCACTACAGTACCCGCCTGTGCAGCCTGCTCCATCTGTTTATATATTTGACCTTCTATCTCTTCAGTTATATTGGGGGGTCTATAGATTACACCAAAAGTAATTTTTTTCAGTGTTTACCTCCCTTTCTAGTTCCACCCACAAGGTTTCAACCTCCTCACAGTATTCACCCACTATTGTCTCTTTCACACTCGCCTTCATATAGCTTCTCACATACAGACATACACCACCGCCTTCATATCACTTCTCACAAACAGACATACACCACCACCTTCATATAACTTTTCACATACAGACATACACCACCACCTTCATATCACTTCTCACATACAGACATACACCACCGCCTTCATATAGCTTCTCACATACAGACATACACCACCACCTTCATATCGCTTCTCACATACAGACATACACCACCACCTTCATATCACTTCTCACATACAGACATACACCACCGCCTTCATATCACTTCTCACAAACAGACATACACCACCACCTTCATATAACTTTTCACATACAGACATACAACACCCCCTTCATATCACTTCTCACATACAAATATACACCACCACCTTCATATCGCTTCTCACATACATACACCACCGCCTTCATATCACTTCTCACATACAGACATACACCACCACCTTCATATCGCTTCTCACATACAGACATACACCACCACCTTTCCTATTTGTCCTGTCTTTCCGAAACAGTGTAAAACCCTGTAGATTTACAGCCCAATCATGTGAAGAGTCCAGCCATGTTTCAGCAACACCAACTATATCTATATTTTCTTCCAGTATCAAGGCCTCCAGCTCCCCCATTTTGCTTGCTAGACTTCTGGCATTTGTGAACATACACTTTAACTTGCCTTTAAATGTTTCACTTTCAGTATAAGAAATGTGATTATTTGACATTTGGGCATTTTTATTTTTACTGCTGTTTTGTAACGAAAGGATCTCCTTATCGTGTTGTCTAGTCCTCTCCCCACCTTCTGTTTCTCCCCCCACCAATATAGTCTGACCCCTCTCTAACCTGACTACCCCTTTATTTCCTACATTGGCCTCCCTCCTCAGCCCTAGTTTAAATACTCCGCCACCCCAGCTAGAATTCTCTCCCCCAGCACAGCGGACCCCCTTCCATTTAGGTGCAAATCATCTGCAGAATACAGTTTGTACCCCAATGAAAAGTCAGCCCAGTGCTCTAGGAACCCAAATCCTTCTCCTCTACACCAAGACTTCAGCCATGCATTTAACTCCCTGAGCTCCCGCTGTCTTTCCTGTGATGCGCATGGCACAGGCAGTATTCCTGAGAATACACCCTTGGAGGTCCTTCCCTTCAGCTTGTAGCCTAGTTCTTTAAAATTATTCTTAAGGCTCCTCCACCTACCATTTATTCTGTCGTTGGTACCGACATGGACCACGACAGCTGGATCATCACCAGCCCCTCCCAGCAATTTGTCCACCCGTTCCACCACATGCCGAACCCTGGCACCAGGGACACAGCAAACCAGTCGGTTGAGGCGGTCTTGGCGACAAATTATTCTATCCGTCTTCCTGATTATAGAATCCCCTACAACTATCAATTGTCTTGGCTTACCTGCATTACCATCCCGCCGACTACTAGCTGGGCTGTTCTCCCGGCTGTTAGGGAGATCAGTATCCACTAGGTCTGCCATTTCTGAGACCGACACCCTCGCATCATCACCCAACTTGGCAATTTTGCTTGGAATGTCAGAAACCGGATCGGCCTTCCTTTTCTTTGACCCCTTTCTACTGCCCCTAACTACATTAACCCAGCTACTTACCTGATCCTGCTCACCCATGTCTTCACCGTCCAGTTCTACCCCACTAACTGCATGCTCTGTGAGCAGCAAGCTCAGCTCAAGATTGTCTATCCTCCTTAGTGTTGCATTTTGCTCCTCCAGATCTCTAATGCGAGCTTCCAGGTGAACAACATGCTCACATCTGCCACAGAGGTATTCACCCTGGAACTCCGGCTCCAGGGTGAATATTACCTAAGTTTGTCATTGCAAATAGTCTCCTAGTGTTTTCCAGTTCCCAGTGTTACCCGTTCCTGCTGCCTGTACCTGTATCCCGTGCTACCGTGCCATCACGAGTTGGAGTCATGTTGTGTCCTCCGCTGCATCTACTGTGTCGCACCCCGCCAGGTGTCCGTCTGCTGCCGGAGCCTCATCTTAGCCTGAATCCACCGCTGCGGTCTACATTGCCTCAGTTACACTTTCTGGACTATAGACATTGCATTGTACCTGTTTGGCCAGCTGATATCTCGCTATGCGTTACGGCCCAGTGGGTCCGCACCCCGCACCGTGACCCTGATATCCTACAACTAACTATACAGACGCTGCTCTCTGACCTTGAACTCAGGTGCCTTCCCTCTAGCCGATATACTGAAATGACTTTACAGATCTACCACAGGGGATACATCTCACCCATTCGGGGCTTTAACTTGACAATATTCACCCCTGACAAATGCTTTAGATGTCGGGCGGATTCAGCAGATATTTATCACGGTCTTTGGAGCTGCCCAGGGTGCACACCTTTATTACCACCCATCTGGTCAATTATGTCCCATCTGATCCTATCTGGGCCATCCTGGATTACATTAATGTGGAGAAACACCATGCAGTTCGGGGGGGGGGGGGGGGAGCAGAAAATGATACGGCCCCAGCAGCAGGACTGAAGGCTATGCTACACGCCTCACACCCCCTCCAATGTATTTGGAAAAACTCTCTTTCCTCATGAAAATGGACGGGGTGGAGGCTTCGACCAAGAGGCAAACTCCTATACAAGGCTGGCTGAGGGCTGGGAGAGTTGTATCGGCTGATCGCCCGTAGACACAACGTTTGATTACAACCTGTTCAGACTGTCTGCTTCCCGGGGAGACTCCTGTCAGGGGACCCGCCGGTTACTTAGGAGCGGTAACTATACACGCCGCTGAGGTGCTGGGGGACCACGAGAACCTGCCGGACACATTGCTCTGATGCGGGACAGGTCAGATTCTTTGATATAACACCAGAGAGATTGTTCTATTGTTTGCTTTGCTTTTCTTATTTTTCCAGAGATGTTAAGTGGACACGTTTTTCTGAAATAATTCCCATCCCCCTCACCTATATCTCCGTAACTGTGACTGACTACACAGGTGACCCCCATCACTGTCCGGGTTATTCATACCTGGACAACGTCATTTCTAGCCCTCCACGGACCTCCACTCACATTGTCTGACCGTCTATTCTGTAACAAATGTCTATTTCATTGATGAATATTATGGAACCTCTTCACATTCACATTCCCTTCCCCATTTATGTTTGAAAAATTTCAAAAAAAACATTGACCTATAAATCCCCAGCAGGAACCTGCCGTGATGCGGTCCTGGTGTTAGGAGCTTGAGATGGGCTGGACACGGACTACAAGACCACGCGACCTTCAGGGCAGTTTCAATTTGCAACTAAATTATTTGGACCAAAACAAATGCGATCCATATCAAGTGTCAGAAATGTCTCTACTACTGGGACATTATTATGTACAAGAACTGAGGGAGCGCACCCCAGGGGTGACAGCGGATACACCAGGACCAGGGCAGACAGAACCTTCCTGAGAGTCCCTGCAGGGACCGCTCAGTCACTGGATTTCTCTGCCAGACTCTTGGACATTTCTATATATATTGAGCTGTGACTTCTACCTGGATAACAACTCTCTGATATTCCTTCCGGAGACGATCCCACGCCTTCAAACACTTCTCTCTCGCGGCTTTATCTGACGAGAGGGAACGCGGCAAATGAAGATCTGCAGAAAAGACACAAAACATCAGATCAGTCCCATGACCAGGACTCACATAGGACCCCGGCCGGCCCGACCGCGCCCGGCTCTGCTCAACTCATCACCACACAGCGGCTGATATCTACTGCACGGTGTCTCTCCCTGACGGTAAGTTCACTCGCAGAGTAAAAAACGTCTGTAAATACGGAGCTTCAAGAGAAAACAGCTCCTGATTTTCAGATGTTTTTAGTTCCACTTTGCGATTTTCACAGCGTTCTTTACGGTCGTTTTTGGAGCTTTTTTAAATAGAGGCTATGGAAAACGGCTCCAAAAACGTCCCAAGAAGTGTCCTGCATATAATGTATATAAGTGTCCCGCATGTAATGTATATAAGTGTCCCGCATATAATGTATAGAAGTGTCCCGCATATAATGTATATAAGTGTCCCGCATATAATGTATATAAGTGTCCTGCATATAATGCATAGAAGTGTCCCGCATATAATGTATATAAGTGTCCCGCATATAATGTATATAAGTGTCCCGCATATAATGTATATAAGTGTCCCGCATATAATGTATAGAAGTGTCCCGCATATAATGTATATAAGTGTCCCGCATATAATGTATATAAGTGTCCCGCATATAATGTATAGAAGTGTCCCGCATATAATGTATATAAGTGTCCCGCATATAATGTATATAAGTGTCCCGCACATAATGTATATAAGTGCCCCGCATATAATGTATATAAGTGTCCCGCATGTAATGTATATAAGTGTCCCGCATATAATGTATATAAGTGTCCCGCATATAATGTATATAAGTGTCCCGCATATAATGTATATAAGTGTCCCGCATATAATGCATATAAGTGTCCCGCATATAATGTATATAAGTGTCCCGCATATAATGTATATAAGTGTCCCGCATATAATGTATATAAGTGTCCCGCATATAATGTATATAAGTGTCCCGCATGTAATGTATATAAGTGTCCCGCATATAATGTATATAAGTGTCCCGCATGTAATGTATATAAGTGTCCGGCATATAATGTATAGAAGTGTCCCGCATGAAATGTATATAAGTGTCCCGCATATAATGTATATAAGTGTCCCGCATATAATGTATATAAGTGTCCCGCATATAATGTATATAAGTGTCCCGCATATAATGTATAGAAGTGTCCCGCATATAATGTATATAAGTGTCCCGCATATAATGTATATAAGTGTCCCGCATATAATGTATATAAGTGTCCCGCATATAATGTATATAAGTGTCCCGCATATAATGTATATAAGTGTCCGGCATATAATGTATATAAGTGTCCCGCATGTAATGTATATAAGTGTCCCGCATATAATGTATATAAGTGTCCCGCATATAATGTATATAAGTGTCCCGCATATAATGTATAAAAGTGTCCCGCATATAATGTATATAAGTGTCCCGCATATAATGTATATAAGTGTCCCGCATATAATGTATATAAGTGTCCCGCATATAATGTATATAAGTGTCCCGCATATAATGTATATAAGCGTCCCGCATGTAATGTATATAAGCGTCCCGCATATAATGTATATAAGTGTCCCGCATATAATGTATATAAGTGTCCCGCATATAATGTATATAAGTGTCCCGCATATAATGTATATAAGTGTCCCGCATATAATGTATATAAGTGTCCCGCATATAATGTATATAAGTGTCCCGCATATAATGTATAGAAGTGTCCCGCATATAATGTATAGAAGTGTCCCGCATATAATGTATATAAGTGTCCCGCATGTAATGTATATAAGTGTCCCGCATATAATGTATATAAGTGTCCCGCATATAATGTATAGAAGTGTCCCGCATATAATGTATATAAGTGTCCCGCATGTAATGTATATAAGTGTCCCGCATATAATGTATATAAGTGTCCCGCATATAATGTATATAAGTGTCCCGCATATAATGTATATAAGTGTCCCGCATATAATGTATATAAGTGTCCCGCATATAATGTATATAAGTGTCCCGCATATAATGTATATAAGTGTCCCGCATGTAATGTATATAAGTGTCCCGCATATAATGTATATAAGTGTCCCGCATGTAATGTATATAAGTGTCCGGCATATAATGTATAGAAGTGTCCCGCATGAAATGTATATAAGTGTCCGGCATATAATGTATATAAGTGTCCGGCATATAATGTATATAAGTGTCCCGCATGTAATGTATATAAGTGTCCGGCATATAATGTATATAAGTGTCCCGCATATAATGTATATAAGTGTCCCGCATATAATGTATAAAAGTGTCCCGCATATAATGTATATAAGTGTCCCGCATATAATGTATATAAGTGTCCCGCATATAATGTATATAAGTGTCCCGCATATAATGTATATAAGTGTCCCGCATATAATGTATATAAGTGTCCCGCATATAATGTATATAAGTGTCCCGCATATAATGTATATAAGTGTCCCGCATATAATGTATATAAGTGTCCCGCATATAATGTATATAAGTGTCCCGCATATAATGTATATAAGTGTCCCGCATATAATGTATATAAGTGTCCCGCATGTAATGTATATAAGTGTCCCGCATATAATGTATATAAGTGTCCCGCATGTAATGTATATAAGTGTCCGGCATATAATGTATAGAAGTGTCCCGCATGAAATGTATATAAGTGTCCGGCATATAATGTATATAAGTGTCCGGCATATAATGTATATAAGTGTCCCGCATGTAATGTATATAAGTGTCCGGCATATAATGTATATAAGTGTCCCGCATATAATGTATATAAGTGTCCCGCATATAATGTATATAAGTGTCCCGCATATAATGTATATAAGTGTCCCGCATATAATGTATAGAAGTGTCCCGCATATAATGTATAGAAGTGTCCCGCATATAATGTATAGAAGTGTCCCGCATATAATGTATATAAGTGTCCCGCATATAATGTATATAAGTGTCCCGCATATAATGTATATAAGTGTCCCGCATATAATGTATATAAGTGTCCCGCATATAATGTATATAAGTGTCCCGCATATAATGTATATAAGTGTCCCGCATATAATGTATATAAGTGTCCTGCATATAATGTATATAAGTGTCCGGCATATAATGTATATAAGTGTCCCGCATGTAATGTATATAAGTGTCCCGCATATAATGTATATAAGTGTCCCGCATATAATGTATATAAGTGTCCCGCATATAATGTATAAAAGTGTCCCGCATATAATGTATATAAGTGTCCCGCATATAATGTATATAAGTGTCCCGCATATAATGTATATAAGTGTCCCGCATATAATGTATATAAGTGTCCCGCATATAATGTATATAAGTGTCCCGCATATAATGTATATAAGTGTCCCGCATATAATGTATATAAGTGTCCCGCATATAATGTATATAAGTGTCCCGCATATAATGTATATAAGTGTCCCGCATGTAATGTATATAAGTGTCCCGCATGTAATGTATATAAGTGTCCCGCATATAATGTATATAAGTGTCCCGCATGTAATGTATATAAGTGTCCGGCATATAATGTATAGAAGTGTCCCGCATGAAATGTATATAAGTGTCCGGCATATAATGTATATAAGTGTCCGGCATATAATGTATATAAGTGTCCCGCATGTAATGTATATAAGTGTCCGGCATATAATGTATATAAGTGTCCCGCATATAATGTATATAAGTGTCCCGCATATAATGTATATAAGTGTCCCGCATATAATGTATAGAAGTGTCCCGCATATAATGTATAGAAGTGTCCCGCATATAATGTATAGAAGTGTCCCGCATATAATGTATAGAAGTGTCCCGCATATAATGTATATAAGTGTCCCGCATATAATGTATATAAGTGTCCCGCATATAATGTATAGAAGTGTCCCGCATATAATGTATATAAGTGTCCCGCATATAATGTATATAAGTGTCCCGCATATAATGTATATAAGTGTCCCGCATATAATGTATAGAAGTGTCCCGCATATAATGTATAGAAGTGTCCCGCATATAATGTATAGAAGTGTCCCGCATATAATGTATATAAGTGTCCCGCATATAATGTATATAAGTGTCCCGCATATAATGTATATAAGTGTCCCGCATATAATGTATATAAGTGTCCCGCATATAATGTATATAAGTGTCCCGCATATAATGTATATAAGTGTCCCGCATATAATGTATATAAGTGTCCCGCATATAATGTATATAAGTGTCCCGCATATAATGTATATAAGTGTCCCGCATATAATGTATATAAGTGTCCCGCATATAATGTATATAAGTGTCCCGCATATAATGTATATAAGTGTCCCGCATATAATGTATATAAGTGTCCCGCATATAATGTATATAAGTGTCCCGCATATAATGTATATAAGTGTCCCGCATATAATGTATATAAGTGTCCCGCATATAATGTATATAAGTGTCCCGCATATAATGTATATAAGTGTCCCGCATATAATGTATATAAGTGTCCCGCATATAATGTATATAAGTGTCCCGCATATAATGTATATAAGTGTCCCGCATATAATGTATATAAGTGTCCCGCATATAATGTATATAAGTGTCCCGCATATAATGTATATAAGTGTCCCGCATGTAATGTATATAAGTGTCCCGCATATAATGTATATAAGTGTCCCGCATGTAATGTATATAAGTGTCCGGCATGTAATGTATATAAGTGTCCCGCATGAAATGTATATAAGTGTCCCGCATATAATGTATATAAGTGTCCGGCATGTAATGTATATAAGTGTCCCGCATGTAATGTATATAAGTGTCCCGCATGTAATGTATATAAGTGTCCCGCATATAATGTATATAAGTGTCCCGCATATAATGTATATAAGTGTCCCGCATATAATGTATATAAGTGTCCCGCATATAATGTATAGAAGTGTCCCGCATATAATGTATAGAAGTGTCCCGCATATAATGTATATAAGTGTCCCGCATATAATGTATAGAAGTGTCCCGCATATAATGTATATAAGTGTCCCGCATATAATGTATATAAGTGTCCCGCATATAATGTATATAAGTGTCCCGCATATAATGTATATAAGTGTCCCGCATATAATGTATATAAGTGTCCCGCATATAATGTATATAAGTGTCCCGCATATAATGTATATAAGTGTCCCGCATATAATGTATATAAGTGTCCCGCATATAATGTATATAAGTGTCCCGCATATAATGTATAGAAGTGTCCCGCATATAATGTATATAAGTGTCCCGCATATAATGTATATAAGTGTCCCGCATATAATGTATATAAGTGTCCCGCATATAATGTATATAAGTGTCCCGCATATAATGTATATAAGTGTCCCGCATATAATGTATATAAATGTCCCGCATATAATGTATATAAGTGTCCCGCATATAATGTATATAAGTGTCCCGCATATAATGTATATAAGTGTCCCGCATATAATGTATATAAGTGTCCCGCATATAATGTATATAAGTGTCCCGCATATAATGTATATAAGTGTCCCGCATATAATGTATATAAGTGTCCCGCATATAATGTATATAAGTGTCCCGCATATAATGTATATAAGTGTCCCGCATATAATGTATATAAGTGTCCCGCATATAATGTATATAAGTGTCCCGCATATAATGTATATAAGTGTCCCGCATATAATGTATATAAGTGTCCCGCATATAATGTATATAAGTGTCCCGCATATAATGTATATAAGTGTCCCGCATATAATGTATATAAGTGTCCCGCATATAATGTATATAAGTGTCCCGCATATAATGTGTATAAGTGTCCCGCATATAATGTGTATAAGTGTCCGGCATATAATGTGTATAAGTGTCCGGCATATAATGTGTATAAGTGTCCCGCATATAATGTATATAAGTGTCCCGCATATAATGTATATAAGTGTCCCGCATATAATGTATATAAGTGTCCCGCATATAATGTATATAAGTGTCCCGCATATAATGTATATAAGTGTCCCGCATATAATGTATATAAGTGTCCCGCATATAATGTATATAAGTGTCCCGCATATAATGTATATAAGTGTCCCGCATATAATGTATATAAGTGTCCCGCATATAATGTATATAAGTGTCCCGCATATAATGTATATAAGTGTCCCGCATATAATGTATATAAGTGTCCCGCATATAATGTATATAAGTGTCCCGCATATAATGTATATAAGTGTCCCGCATATAATGTATATAAGTGTCCCGCATATAATGTATATAAGTGTCCCGCATATAATGTATATAAGTGTCCCGCATATAATGTATATAAGTGTCCCGCATATAATGTATATAAGTGTCCCGCATATAATGTATATAAGTGTCCCGCATATAATGTATATAAGTGTCCCGCATATAATGTATAGAAGTGTCCCGCATATAATGTATAGAAGTGTCCCGCATATAATGTATAGAAGTGTCCTGCATATAATGTATAGAAGTGTCCCGCATATAATGTATAGAAGTGTCCCGCATATAATGTATAGAAGTGTCCCGCATATAATGTATAGAAGTGTCCCGCATATAATGTATAGAAGTGTCCCGCATATAATGTATATAAGTGTCCCGCATATAATGTATAGAAGTGTCCCGCATATAATGTATAGAAGTGTCCCGCATATAATGTATATAAGTGTCCCGCATATAATGTATATAAGTGTCCCGCATATAATGTATATAAGTGTCCCGCATATAATGTATATAAGTGTCCCGCATATAATGTATATAAGTGTCCCGCATATAATGTATATAAGTGTCCCGCATATAATGTATATAAGTGTCCCGCATATAATGTATATAAGTGTCCCGCATATAATGTATAGAAGTGTCCCGCATATAATGTATAGAAGTGTCCTGCATATAATGTATAGAAGTGTCCCGCATATAATGTATAGAAGTGTCCCGCATATAATGTATAGAAGTGTCCCGCATATAATGTATAGAAGTGTCCCGCATATAATGTATATAAGTGTCCTGCATATAATGTATAGAAGTATCCTGCATATAATGTATATAAGTGTCCTGTATATAAGTGTCCCGCATATAATGTATAGAAGTGTCCCGCATATAATGTATATAAGTGTCCTGCATATAATGTATAGAAGTATCCTGCATATAATGTATATAAGTGTCCTGTATATAAGTGTCCCGCATATAATGTATAGAAGTGTCCCGCATATAATGTATATAAGTGTCCCGCATATAATGTATATAAGTGTCCCGCATATAATGTATAGAAGTATCCTGCATATAATGTATAGAAGTGTCCCGCATATAATGTATATAAGTGTCCCGCATATAATGTATATAAGTGTCCCGCATATAATGTATATATGTAAAGGATATGCCAGGCACAGCGGGGTTAACGCCCATAGGTAATCAGTCGGCACCTGAGTCTATGTGTCTGAGACTGACTCCAGCTTCCATCACTCAGGCTGGTAGGCTTAGGAGTGGGAGAGCCTATCGCAGCCTGGCCAGACTCAGCTAGCTCCCGCCCTCTGTCTATTTATACCTGCCTTTCCTGTTCCTCCAGTGCTTGTGATTCTTCTCGTTTGGTTTCCTGGCCCAGCTACAGCTCCTGACTACTTGATCCTGCTCCATACTGACCCTGGCTTACTGACTACTCTTCTGCTCTGCGTTTGGAACCTCGTACACTCCTGGTTTGACTCGGCTCGTTCACCTCTCTTGTTGCTCGCGGTGTTGCCGTGGGCAACTGCCCCATTTCCCTAGCTTTGTGTACCCTTGTCTGTTTCGTGCACTTACTGAGCGTAGGGACCGCCGCCCAGTTGTACCCCGTCGCCTAGGGCGAGTCGCTGCAAGTAGGCAGGGACAGAGTGGCGGGTAGATTAGGGCTCACTTGTCCGTTTCCCTACCCCTATCATTACATAATCACAAACCCGTTACCTAGTCTACCCTGGTCCCTGTGTCTACTATGGACCCCCTTGAGACCCTGGCCCAGCAAATGCAGGGTCTCTCCCTACAGGTCCAGGCCCTGGCTCAGAGGGTCAACCAGCCTGACACTACCATGGTAGTGCCTCTCACCTCACCCCTTGAACCCCACCTCAAGTTGCCTGATCGGTTCTCAGGGGACCGGAGGACTTTTCTCTCCTTTCGGGAGAGTTGTAGGCTTTACTTTCGCTTAAAGCCTCACTCCTCAGGTTCTGAGAGCCAGCGGGTGGGTATAATTATGTCCCGGCTCCAGGAAGGGCCCCAAGAGTGGGCCTTCTCCTTGGCTCCTGACGCCCCTGAACTTTCCTCCGTTGATCGTTTCTTTTCTGCTCTCGGACTCATTTATGACGAGACTGACAGGACTGCCTTTGCCGAGAGTTAGCTGGTGACCTGTTGAGGAGTATTGTTCTGACTTTAGGAAGTGGTGCGTAGCTTCTCGGTGGAATGACCCTGCCTTAAGGTGCCAGCTTAGGTTGGGTCTGTCGAATGCCCTGAAGGACCTGCTAGTTAGCTATCCCTTTTCTGACTCCCTAGACCAGGTTATGGCTTTAGCGGTACGACTTGACCGACGTCTCAGGGAACGACAACTTGAACGTGTTTTCCCCTCTGACTCCCCCATGATGCCTCCCGAGGTCCCGTCGCTTCGCTCTTCCACGGAAGACTCAGAGGTACCTATGCAACTCGGGGCCTCCGTGTCCCCCCGACAACGTAGACAAGTGATCATCGGGGAGGTCACTTGGGCGCACAGGTATTTCCCGTAAATATGAAACGTAATAAAATGTTGCTTCCCTTTCAGGTCTCTTTTGGTGGTAGGTCTGCTACCGGCAGTGCCTTCGTGGATTCAGGGTCTTCTACTAATATCATGTCTGTGGAATTTGCTATGTCTCTAGTTATGCCATTGATTGATTTGCCTAAACCTGTCCCGGTAGTGGGTATCGACTCCACTCCTCTTGCTAATGGTTATTTTACACAGCATACCCCTGTTTTTGAACTCCTTGTTGGCTCCATGCATTTGGAGCAGTGCTCTGTACTGTTGATGCAGGGATTATCGTCCGATTTGGTTTTAGGCCTTCCCTGGTTGCAGTTGCATAATCCCACGTTTGACTGGAATACTGGGGATCTCACCAAATGGGGTAATGAATGCTTGACGTCATGTTTTGCTAATAATTCTATTTCTCCCCCTGAGGTGGTGAACACGCTACCTGAGTTTGTGCAGGACTTCGCTGATGTTTTCTCTAAGGAGGCCTCCGAAGTGTTACCTCCTCATAGAGAATACGATTGCGCTATTGAATTGGTGCCAGGAGCTAAGCTCCCTAAGGGTAGGATATTTAATCTTTCTTGTCCCGAACGTGAAGCCATGAGAGAGTATATCCAGGAATGCCTGGCCAAGGGTTACATTCGCCCCTCTACTTCTCCGGTAGGTGCTGGCTTCTTCTTCGTAGGGAAGAAGGATGGTGGTCTTAGGCCATGCATTGACTACCGTAACTTGAATAAGGTCACTGTAAGGAACCAGTATCCCCTTCCTTTGATTCCTGATCTCTTTAATCAGGTTCAGGGGGACCAATGGTTCTCTAAGTTTGATCTACGGGGGGCGTATAACCTTATCCGCATCAAAGAGGGGGATGAGTGGAAGACTGCGTTTAACACGCCCAAAGGTCATTTCGAATACCTCGTCATGCCCTTTGGGTTGTGTAATGCTCCCGCGGTCTTCCAGAATTTCATAAATGAAATTTTAAGGGGTTACCTGAGGGTTTTTCTTGTAGTGTACCTTGATGACATACTGGTGTTTTCCAAGGACCTCTCCTCCCACATTGAGCATGTCAGGAAGGTGCTCCAGGTCCTTCGGGAAAACAAACTGTTTGCGAAAACCGAAAAATGTGTGTTTGGGGTACAGGAGATACCATTTTTGGGTCAAATCCTCACTCCTTGTCAGGATTCTGTTGTTGTACTGCAAAATTACCACTAGTGGCCGCTGTTTTACACTTTGAAGAATTGTGCTGCACTTTTACTCCTTACCACTGGAGGCTGCTGTTTTGCCCTTAAACTTGCCCTTAACCAAGATGGCAAATGTTGCATCGTGTGGAACCATCTTGTTTCCTGTTTGGGCCTACTTATGACCACATGGAACACCAAACAGTGCTTGAGTATTGTGACTTGTTTCCAGTCTCCTGCTCTTGAAAACTGTCTTTGCCAGACTGTTCCTACTTCCTTGCTATTTACTACTACCCGTGTTCCACCCTCCAAGCACTGTTCCTGGGGACGTCTCACCAGGTTCTGCACTGTGCTCCGCTCGCTACTTCTGACCATAGGATTCCAGCAGTGTTCGCCAGTATCGTAACAGGATACTCAAGCCATTTCCATGGAATCCGCCAGAGAAGCAAGTTTGGAGGTTCGTGTGAACAATATGAACTGTTTGCTTACTAACATCTTTGCTGACATGCAAACTTTAAAGACTAAATATTTGGCGTTTGAAAATCAAACAACCCATGATGTTCAAGTTTATGGACAAGCTACACAGGGTTTACAAGGCATGGTGGCTCAGCAAGCAGAGCTGATCCGGGAACTTCAGAATCGAGTTGTGACCCCAGCCTCTTCATCTACCCTGCCGCTTCCACCATTCAGGTTTGGTGGGGATCGTGACAAATACCGTGGATTTATAAACCAATGCAAGTTATATTTTGGTGCACATCCTGCTCACTTCCCTACTGATAATTCAAAGGTGCTGTGTATTATTATGCTTCTGACACATAAGGCTGTAGCCTGGGCAAGCCCTCTTATTGAAACCAACGATGCTCGGCTTGATGACTTGGACGCCTTCCTAGGAGCCATGAGCCAAGTATTTGATGATCCTAACCGTTGTACTACAGCAGAAGCAGCGTTGATGGCTCTACGTCAGGGCAGACGCTCTGTTGCCGAATATGCCACAGATTTCAGACAGTGGGTGATGGATACTGAGTGGAATAATGCTGCAAAATTAACATTCTTTAAAAAAGGACTATCTAGTGCACTTAAGGACGAGTTAGCACGGGCTGAAGCTCCCACAGAGTTTGATGATTTTGTACACCATTGTATTCGAATAGACACTCGGCTGTCAGAGTGTCGACAAGAAAAATTGGGTTCTACCTGGTCCCGTAATAATAACTATTACTCGTCTGCTCCAGCTTCCACTCCTAGAGACTCTGAAACAAAGAATTACCAAGAACACCAAGCTGAACCTATGCAAATTGACTGTATACAAAAGCGTGAAAGTGCCGACAGAAGAGAACGAAGGTTTCGAGAAAATCAATGCTTCTATTGTGGTAAAACTGATCACTTCCTTATCAATTGTCCATGTCGTCAACGCAAGATGGTGGCGGTAGTAGCAGATCATGACTTCTCTGATGTAGAATCTGTTTCTTCTGAACAAGTGCCACCAGTGCATGCACTCATTCATTCATTCAGTCTCCTGCACAGCACCCAATATTAAAAAAGAACCAAAGACACTCATTGCTTTATTCCCATCAAGTTTAGAATTGATTCTCAATGGATATCCGCCTCTGCCATGGTGGACTCTGGAGCAAATGGGAACTTTATGGACATTTCTTTTGCTAATAAACATGGTGTAAAATTTCAAGAGAGACTGTCACCCATTCTTATGGAAACTGTAGACGGATCCCCTCTGAACTCAGGTCCAGTTGATCAAGAGACTGAACCATTGGAGATAATTATGAGACCTAATCACCATGAGGTTCTATCTTTCCTATTAATTTCATCCCCACATTTTCCAATTATTTTTGGACTACCATGGCTGCAGGCTCAGAACCCTACAATTGACTGGGAAACCAAAGAAGTGTCTTTTCCATCAGAGGTCCCCTCCTCAGAGTCTTTACCAGAACAATCTCACGAAAAGATTGAAGGGGAGCTTGAAGTATCTCCTAAATTACCTCCTCTATATGACGAATTTACTGATATATGTGACAAAGAGAATGCTAATAAACTTCCTCCACATCGACCTTACGATTGTCCGATTGAACTGTTGCCTGGAGCAGCTATACCTTTTGGATGCGTCTACCCATTAGCAGAGCCGGAACTGAAGGCTCTTAAAGAATACATAGATGAAAATTTAGCTAAAGGTTTTATTCGTCCATCTTCATCGCCAGCAGGTGCACCTATATTTTTTGTTAAAAAGAAAGACGGCTCTTTGAGACCTTGCGTTGACTATAGAGAATTAAACAAAGTCACAATTAAAAACCGTTACCCTCTGCCCTTGATTCCGGAGTTGCTGGATAGAGTTCGTCAAGCTAAAATATTCACCAAATTGGATCTTCGAGGTGCATATAATTTGGTTCGCATTAGACCAGGTGATGAATGGAAAACAGCGTTTAGATCACGTTATGGACATTATGAATATCTGGTCATGTCTTTTGGACTTTGCAATGCTCCTGCAACCTTTCAGCATTTTATTAACGATATCTTCAAGGACTTGTTGGATCAGTTCGTAGTCATCTATCTGGATGACATATTAATCTTTTCTAATTCTGCAGAAGAACATCAGAATCATGTGAGAATGGTGTTGGAGCGTCTGAAAGCATATCAACTCTATATCAAGTTGGAGAAATGTGAATTCCATCAAACGGAAATACAGTTCTTGGGTTATATCATTTCTCCCCTAGGGTTACACATGGATTCTAGCAAGATTCAAGCAATTAGAGACTGGCCAACTCCAAAAAATGTGAAAGAGGTCCAACGATTTGTAGGATTTGCTAATTTCTACAGACGTTTTATCAAGAATTTTTCGGGGATTAGTACTGCAAAATTACCACTAGTGGCCGCTGTTTTACACTTTGAAGAATTGTGCTGCACTTTTACTCCTTACCACTGGAGGCTGCTGTTTTGCCCTTAAACTTGCCCTTACCCAAGATGGCAAATGTTGCATCGTGTGGAACCATCTTGTTTCCTGTTTGGGCCTACTTCAGACCACATGGAACACCAAACAGTGCTTGAGTATTGTGACTTGTTTCCAGTCTCCTGCTCCTGAGAACTGTCTTTGCCAGACTGTTCCTACTTCCTTGCTATTTACTACTACTCGTGTTCCACCCTCCAAGCACTGTTCTTGGGGACGTCTCACCTGGTTCTGCACTGTGCTCCGCTCGCTACTTCTGACATAGGATTCCAGCAGTGTTCGCCAGTATCGTAACACTCCTCATGAATTCCGCATGGACCCCGCCAAGGTCCAGGCTGTGGCGGAATGGGTCCAACCTGCCTCCCTGAAGGCGTTACAGTGTTTCTTGGGGTTCGCTAATTATTACAGGAGATTTATTGCTAACTTCTCGGTCATCGCTAAGCCTCTTACGGACCTCACTCGCAAAGGTGCTGATCTCCTCCACTGGCCTCCTGAGGCTGTCCAGGCTTTTGAGGTCCTTAAGAAGTGCTTTATCTCGGCCCCGGTTCTGGTCCAGCCCAACCAAATGGAGCCATTTATCGTGGAAGTTGACGCATCCGAGGTGGGAGTGGGGGCTGTCTTGTCCCAGGGTACCAGGTCCCTCACCCATCTCCGTCCCTGTGCCTACTTCTCCAGGAAGTTTTCGCCCACTGAGAGTAACTATGATATTGGCAACCGCGAACTCTTAGCCATTAAATGGGCATTTGAAGAGTGGCGCCACTTCCTGGAGGGGGCTAGGCACCAGGTAACGGTCCTTACCGACCACAAGAATCTGGTTTTCCTAGAATCTGCCCGGAGGCTAAACCCGAGACAAGCTCGATGGGCGCTATTTTTTTACCAGATTCAACTTTTTGGTTACCTATAGGGCTGGGTCTAAAAATATTAAGGCCGATGCACTGTCGCGTAGCTTCATGGCCAGCCCCCCTTCGGAGGAAGATCCTGCTTGTATTCTGCCTCCTGGTATAATCAATTCTTCTATTGATTCTGATTTAGCCTCAGAAATCGCGGCTGATCAAGGTTCAGCTCCCGGGAACCTTCCTGAGGACAAGCTGTTTGTTCCCCTGCAATTCCGGCTAAGGGTACTTAGGGAAAACCATGACTCCGCACTATCTGGTCATCCAGGCGTCCTGGGTACCAAACACCTCATTGCCAGAAACTATTGGTGGCCTGGGTTGCCTAAAGACGTTAAGGCCTACGTCGCCGCTTGTGAGGTTTGTGCTAGGTCCAAGACTCCCAGGTCCCGACCAGCGGGCTTACTACGTTCTTTGCCCATTCCCCAGAGACCTTGGACCCATATCTCCATGGATTTTATCACCGATTTGCCTCCATCTCAAGGCAAGTCGGTGGTGTGGGTTGTAGTAGACCGCTTCAGTAAGATGTGCCACTTTGTGCCCCTCAAGAAACTACCCAATGCCAAGACGTTAGCTACCTTGTTTGTCAAACACATCCTGCGTCTCCATGGGGTCCCTGTCAATATTGTTTCGGACAGAGGGGTACAATTTGTTTCATTGTTTTGGAGAGCCTTCTGTAAGAAGTTGGAGATTGATCTGTCCTTCTCCTCTGCTTTCCATCCTGAAACTAATGGCCAAACTGAGAGGACTAATCAATCTCTAGAACAATATTTAAGGTGTTTTATCTCTGACTGTCAATATGATTGGGTCTCATTCATTCCCCTCGCCGAATTTTCCCTCAATAACCGGGTCAGTAACTCGTCAGGGGTCTCCCCCTTTTTCTGTAATTTTGGGTTTAATCCACGGTTCTCCTCCATTTCACCTGGTAGTTCCAACAATCCCGAGGTAGAGGTCATTCATCGGGAACTGTGCACAGTCTGGGCCCAGGTTCAGAAGAACCTAGAGGCGTCCCAGAGCGTACAAAAATCTCAGGCTGATAGAAGACGTTCTGCTAACCCCTTGTTTATGGTCGGGGATCTGGTGTGGTTATCGTCTAGGAACTTGCGCCTTAAGGTCCCGTCCAAGAAATTTGCTCCCCGGTTTATTGGGCCGTATAAAGTCATTGAAGTCCTCAATCCTGTCTCCTTCCGACTGGAGTTGCCCCCATCTTTTCGAATACACTACGTGTTTCATGCCTCCCTCCTTAAACGCTGCTCCCCGTCCTTGGCTCCCTCGAGGAGACCTCCTGTTCCCGTCCTCACCCCTGAGGGGGTGGAATTCGAGGTGGCCAAGATTGTGGACAGCAAGATGGTCCAAGGCTCCCTCCAGTACCTGGTCCATTGGAGAGGATACGGGCCTGAGGAGAGGACTTGGGTACCCGCCCGGGATGTTCACGCTGGGGTATTGGTCAGCAAGTTCCACCTTCGTTTCCCCAATAAACCAGGTCCACTTAGAAAGGGTCCGGTGGCCCCTGATAAAAGGGGGGGTACTGTAAAGGATCTGCCAGGCACAGCGGGGTTAACGCCCATAGGTAATCAGTCGGCACCTGAGTCTATGTGTCTGAGACTGACTCCAGCTTCCATCACTCAGGCTGGTAGGCTTAGGAGTGGGAGAGCCTATCGCAGCCTGGCCAGACTCAGCTAGCTCCCGCCCTCTGTCTATTTATACCTGCCTTTCCTGTTCCTCCAGTGCTTGTGATTCTTCTCGTGTGGTTTCCTGGGACAGCTACAGCTCCTGACTACTTGATCCTGCTCCATACTGACCCTGGCTTACTGACTACTCTTCTGCTCTGCGTTTGGTACCTCGTACACTCCTGGTTTGACTCGGCTCGTTCACCTCTCTTGTTGCTCGCGGTGTTGCCGTGGGCAACTGCCCCATTTCCCTAGCTTTGTGTACCCTTGTCTGTTTCGTGAACTTACTGAGCGTAGGTACCGCCGCCCAGTTGTACCCCGTCGCCTAGGGCGGGTCGTTGCAAGTAGGCCGGGACAGAGTGGCGGGTAGATTAGGGCTCACTTGTCCGTTTCCCTACCCCTATCTTTACAATATAAGTGTCCTGCATATAATGTATATAAGTGTCCTGCATATAATGTATATAAGTGTCCCGCATGTAATGTATATAAGTGTCCTGCATGTATGTATATAAGTGTCCTACATATAATGTATATAAGCGTCCTGCATATAATGTATATAAGTGTCCCGCATATAATGTATATAAGTGTCCCGCATATAATGTATATAAGTGTCCCGCATATAATGTATATAAGTGTCCCGCATATAATGTATATAAGTGTCCTGCATATAATGTATATAAGTGTGCTGCATATAATGTATATAAGTGTCCCGCATATAATGTATATAAGTGTCCCGCATATAATGTATATAAGTGTCCTGCATATAATGTATATAAGTGTCCTGCATATAATGTATATAAGTGTCCTGCATATAATGTATATAAGTGTGCTGCATATAATGTATAGAAGTGTCCCGCATATAATGTATAGAAGTGTCCCGCATATAATGTATAGAAGTGTCCCGCATATAATGTATAGAAGTGTCCCGCATATAATGTATAGAAGTGTCCCGCATATAATGTATAGAAGTGTCCCGCATATAATGTATATAAGTGTCCCGCATATAATGTATATAAGTGTCCCGCATATAATGTATATAAGTGTCCCGCATATAATGTATATAAGTGTCCCGCATATAATGTATATAAGTGTCCCGCATATAATGTATATAAGTGTCCGGCATATAATGTATATAAGTGTCCCGCATATAATGTATATAAGTGTCCCGCATATAATGTATATAAGTGTCCCGCATATAATGTATATAAGTGTCCCGCATATAATGTATAGAAGTGTCCCGCATATAATGTATAGAAGTGTCCTGCATATAATGTATAGAAGTGTCCTGCATATAATGTATATAAGTGTGCCGCATATAATGTATAGAAGTGTCCCGCATATAATGTATAGAAGTGTCCCGCATATAATGTATAGAAGTGTCCCGCATATAATGTATATAAGTGTGCCGCATATAATGTATAGAAGTGTCCCGCATATAATGTATATAAGTGTCCCGCATATAATGTATATAAGTGTCCCGCATATAATGTATATAAGTGTCCCGCATATAATGTATATAAGTGTCCCGCATATAATGTATATAAGTGTCCCGCATATAATGTATATAAGTGTCCCGCATGTAATGTATATAAGTGTCCCGCATGTAATGTATATAAGTGTCCGGCATGTAATGTATAGAAGTGTCCCGCATATAATGTATATAAGTGTCCCGCATATAATGTATATAAGTGTCCCGCATATAATGTATAGAAGTGTCCCGCATATAATGTATATAAGTGTCCCGCATATAATGTATAGAAGTGTCCTGCATATAATGTATAGAAGTGTCCTGCATATAATGTATATAAGTGTGCCGCATATAATGTATAGAAGTGTCCCGCATATAATGTATAGAAGTGTCCTGCATATAATGTATAGAAGTGTCCCGCATATAATGTATAGAAGTGTCCCGCATATAATGTATAGAAGTGTCCCGCATATAATGTATAGAAGTGTCCCGCATATAATGTATAGAAGTGTCCCGCATATAATGTATAGAAGTGTCCCGCATATAATGTATAGAAGTGTCCCGCATATAATGTATAGAAGTGTCCCGCATATAATGTATAGAAGTGTCCCGCATATAATGTATATAAGTGTCCCGCATATAATGTATATAAGTGTCCGGCGTATAATGTATATAAGTGTCCCGCATATAATGTATATAAGTGTCCCGCATGTAATGTATATAAGTGTCCCGCATATAATGTATATAAGTGTCCCGCATATAATGTATAGAAGTGTCCCGCATATAATGTATAGAAGTGTCCCGCATATAAAGTATATAAGTGTCCCGCATATAATGTATATAAGTGTCCCGCATATAATGTATAGAAGTGTCCGGCATATAATGTATAGAAGTGTCCCGCATATAATGTATATAAGTGTCCCGCATATAATGTATATAAGTGTCCGGCATATAATGTATAGAAGTGTCCCGCATATAATGTATATAAGTGTCCGGCATATAATGTATATAAGTGTCCCGCATATAATGTATATAAGTGTCCCGCATATAATGTATAGAAGTGACCTGCAATTTTTCGGCCGTTTTTCGGACATTTACGGCCCGAAAAACTGCCGAAAATAGGCCATGTGAACATACCCTTACAGTCACTATGGAAGGCCTTAGTCTTGTCCTATGATCAGAAGACTGAACCGTCTCTCCCCCCAAGAACATAACAAATGTCCATTACTAAAACCACAAAAAAGGCCATACTCACTAGGTAGGTGGGTGGGTGAAAACCCGTTCCCATCAGGACGCAGACGGGTCAAAGAATGCTGCAGAAGGAGTGTGCATTAAGTAGTGATAGCCACTCCCACTAGTCTTGAGGGGAGTGGCGGACTAAGTGCTCAAAGGTGTGCGATAAATGAGTGTCAGTGTAGCACTACACTGACACTCATTTATCGCACACCTTTGAGCACTTAGTCCGCCACTCCCCTCAAGACTAGTGGGAGTGGCTATCACTACTTAATGCACACTCCTTCTGCAGCATTCTTTGACCCGTCTGCGTCCTGATGGGAACGGGTTTTCACCCACCCACCTACCTAGTGAGTATGGCCTTTTTTGTGGTTTTGATGATCTTTATGTCCCATTTTTTCTGTTTGTGTTTTTAAATGTCCATTACTGCAGAAGACCAAGGAGAAGGCTGCAAATATGAAAGACCAGACGACACATGAACATGACTTAAAGAGGCTCTGTCACCAGATTTTGCAGCCCCTATCTGCTATTACCTGTGATCGGCGCTGCAATGTAGATAAGAGTAACGTTTTGTTTTTTAAAAACGAGCATTTTTGGCCAAATTATGACCATTTTTGTATTTATGCAAATGAGGCTTGCAAAAGTCCAAGTGGGCGTGTATTATGTGCGTACATCGGGGCGTTTTTACTACTTTTACTAGCTGGGCGTTGTGTATAGAAGTATCATCCACTTCTCTTCACAACACCCAGCTTCTGGCAGTGCAGATCTGTGACGTCACTCACAGGTCCTGCATCGTGTCAGACGAGCGGGGACACATCGGCACCAGAGGCTACAGATGATTCTGCAGCAGCATCGGCGTTTGCAGGTAAGTAGCTACATCGACTTACCTGCAAACGCCGATGCTGCTGCAGAATCAACTGTAGCCCCTGGTGCCGATGTGGCCGTCACGATGCAGGACCTGTGAGTGACGTCACAGATCTACACTGCCAGAAGCTGGGCGTTCTGAAGAGAAGTGGATGATACTTCTCTTCAGAGCGCCCAGCTAGTAAAAGTAGTAAAAACACCCCGATGTACGCACATAATACACGCCCCGATGTACGCACATAATACACGCCCACTTGGACTTTTACTTTAAACACGCCCAGTTGTACTTTTGCAAGCCTCATTTGCATAAATACAAAAATGGTCATAACTTGGCCAAAAATGCTCGTTTTTTAAAAATAAAAACGTTACTGTAATCTACATTGCAGCGCCGATCACAGGCAATAGCAGATAAGGGCTGCAAAATCTGGTGACAGAGCCTCTTTAAGGTATGTTTGATGACTTTCGCTATCTATGACCTCCCAATCCCAATAAGAGACCACACATGAATTTTGGTGTAAAGGCCACAGCAGCCATTTATTAATTACACAACTTCTTATGCGATAAAATAGCATAACCATAAACATCATAAACTCCATAATAACATCCTGCTCTATTTCCCACATTCTCCAGATAAAGGATCCTGGAATGCACTTCAGGCATTATATCAAAAACTCCATCCTTTCCTTGTCAGGTCTGGACTTATTGCCCTACAGCCGTGCTGCACCTGACCCGAGGGCACCAACCATCTCCAAGACCTCCCATCCTGGGGACCCTGCCCATCAGGAATGTATGCCATATCAGCTGGGTAACCACCCCCAGCCCCTCCAATACTAGCCATGGTTAAACGCCCCGAGTTCTTGTCCACCAATCTTCAATGTTGTTCTCCTTCTTGCCATTACGTGCCTTCAAAGACCCCTCCTCCTACCGCCACGACAATCATGTGTGACCCCCTCCTCCTGCCGCCACGACAATTATGTGTGACCCCTTACACATGATTGTCCCTCCACAACTGCAGGGCTTTCTCCAGGCCGTCCTTGATATCCAGAGTCCACATATCCAAACCCACATCGTTCAAATGAACGCCATCCGCTCTCAGAAAACCAACCTCAGCCCCCTCCAGCTCTCTATGCCGCACCACAACACCGGCATTGCGCGCCACAAATCTCCCAACTACTTTGTTCACCTTTGCTCTGGCCTGATTCAAACTGTGAACCAAACGGGCCTGACGCCAAACCCTGCGAGCAACAATATCCGACCAAATAATAATCAATCCTGGAAATGATGACCATAAACGCAACAAATAAAGTTTAACGTCCCGTATCAGATCCCTAGACGACCGTATACCCAAGTCATTGCCTCCCAGATGCACGACCAGAATATCAGGAGCTCTGTCCAAACCTGCGTAAAACTGGAGCTCTGACAACAACCTGCACCACAGAATGCCCCGCAGACCCAACCATCTGACCTGCACCACAGCATGCCCCGCAGACCCAACCATCTGACCTGCACCACAGCATGCCCCGCAGACCCAACCATCTGACCTGAACCACAGCATGCCCCGCAGACCCAACCATCTGACCTGAACCTCCGAATGATCCAGGCCCAACTGCCGTCCAGCCGGACGAACATCAGCCCGAACACCACCCCAGTGCACGCAGGAGTGCCCCATGATCCAGATCAAGCAGGGACCTGCACCTAAAACAACACAAAACAGTAATGTAACAACTCCATGTCCACCTCCAGCACATCTTATCACCACCGCCTCAAAGCAAGTGAGGCCGCACATACAACCTATAGCGGTCTGACTCCCACCTACCGATCTTCTTAACCATCGCCGGGGATAAACCCCACCGAGCTGCTTCTGTAGCTGCGCCAATTCTAAAAGAGTGAGACCTAAAACCTGCTCCACCTCTGCCAGACAACAGGATACATTTTTTGAAAACCTGTGAAAACTGAAATTTTGACAAAGACAAACCATCTGAATGAATCAACAAGGATGCCGGCCCCTCCGGCCTCACCGCAACAAACTCCCGAAAACAGTGAACCGGGCACACCCGCGACCCTGGTAATTCATACAATCTCACCAAAAAACCTCTCCCCTCTTGATCCGTCTTTGATCTACGAAGCAAACAAGATAAGCAGGAGCCATCCAATTCAACATCCGCGTACAATAAACCCCCAGCCACACTCTTACTGGCCGACACCAACAACGATATCCGGAACGCCCCAAAGAACGCCAAAGAAAAGCCCAGCGAAAATAAACGTGCCTCAAACCCCACACACAAACAGACTGCAAGAGCTCGCAAATCGCTTCCAAGATATCAAAGGACACCGGCTTCCTATGATCCCTAACTGCGGAACCCCTCCTGAAACCCTTCATTGCCTGCCGGACCAGGAAGGACTTAGTCACGTCCTCTTCACCCCTGATCTTAAACCAAAACGCCAATGCCAACAAACTCAGAGCGACTACTGCTGCAGACGCCCCTTCACTGTACGCAAAATACCCACCTGCGCATCCGTCAACAAAGCCTCCCATACTTGCCATACCGCACCATGACTCTTCCACGTAACCGAACTAACTGACCTCCCCACGAGCGACATCGCCATCGTCATACCACCTTCCAAAGATGCTCCGGACAAGCCAGGCCATGAGTCTCCGCCCCCGGCGCCAGCAGACGAAACCTGTCCCACTGTTGACGAGAAAGGGAATCAGCCACAGAATTAAGCACCCCAGGAACATGAACTGCCACAAAATGCACATTCAAAACCAATCCTTTCAAAACTAAATGTCGCAATAATCTCATGACCGGCGGAGAATTAGCCGCTTGCGCATTAACGGCCTGAACCACACCTAGATTGTCACATACAAAACGCACTCTCCGGTCCCGCAGACAATCCCCCCACAACTCCGCAGCCACCACAATCGGGAACAGTTCTAACAGAGCCAAGTTTCGGACGAAACCGCATTCATGCCATGTATCAGGCCAAACTCCTGCACACCACTGCCCCTGGAAATATGCCCCGAAGCCACAAGCACCTGATGCATCTGTAAGGAGCTCCAAGTCCACACTAGACACCGGCCGATACATGAGCACCGACCGCCCATTGTAGCTCTACAAAAACTCCCCACACACCAACAAATCGGCTTTCAACTCCCCCGACAACCTAATGAAATGATGGGGAGAATGAACCCCCGCGGTAGCACCAGCCAACCGCCTGCAGAACACCCGCCCCATGGGCATAATCCTACATGCCAAATTCAAATGTCCCAACAATGATTGCAAGTCCCGCAACTGGATCTTCTTCCTGCGCAGCGCACTCGCCACCAACTCTCTCACCTCCAGCAATTTATCCTCTGGCAAGCGACATTCCATGTTATCCGAATCAATCATTATCCCCAAAAACTTGATTAATGTTGTAGGACCTTCAGTTTTTTCAGGCGCCAGAGGTACCCCAAACTCCTTTGCCACCCTTTCCATAGTATGTAGCAACCCTGCACACACATAGGTACCCGGCGGGCCGATAAACAGGAAATCATCCAGATAATGCAGCGCTGATGGCACCTGCACCTCCCGCCGAACCACCCACTCCAAAAATGTGCTAAACATCTCAAAATAAGCGCAGGAAATGGAGAAGCCCATCGGGAGGCAACAATCCACAAAATATTCCTCCTGCCAATAACATCCCAGCAAACAAAAACTATCCGGATGCACCGGCAATAAACGAAACGCGGCCTCAATGTCAGTTTTTGCTAACAGAGAGCCCTTCCCGTATTTCCGAACCCAAACAACCGCCGCATCAAAGGAAGTGTAACTGACCGCGCACAGGGCCGGATCAATGCCGTCATTCACCGACTCGCCTTCCGGATAAGACAAGTGATGAATAAGGCGGAATTTATTCACCTCCTTTTTAGGAACCAAACCCAACGGGGAAACACGCAAACTAGGAACTGGTGGGGAGGAAAATGGGCCACCCATGCGACCCAATGCCACCTCCTTCATCAGCTTATCCGTAATCAGATCAGGCCGCGCCAAAGCAGACGACAAATTACGGACCACCCCATCACGTCCAGCCGACGTACACGGAATCCTAAAACCCTCAAAGAAACCCAGAAACAACAACTCAGCCACTTTTTTATTTGGATACTCCCTTAAAAACGGGAGCCTCCTTTCTACCCTCACCGGCGTCACCCCTCTTCTGCTCAGCATCTCCCTGCCTTCCCTTATGCTTCCTGAAGCATCTGGACAAACCATGGGCGCCTCCGCAACCGGAGCACTCGTGCTTGTACTGACAGTCTGGGCCAAACTTACAATGCCCCTCATTATACTGCCAGCAACATCCTTTTCCTGAGGAGGCTGACCGACCCGCTGCTGTCCCCTGACCGCCGGCCGCATCCCGAAAGGGCTGATGCCCCTGTTTTGGAGCAGACATTAATCGCATCCACAGACTAATGTCTTTGTGATCCCATCGCAACGACGGGCGCACCGACTTCAGCTGATGAAACTGCTCGTCATACCGCAACCACGCATTACCACCGTATACCCGATACGCCTCCCCCACTGAATCCATATAACAAAACAGTGCCGAACAATTCTCCGATGCCTTTTCACCCACCACACTAGTCAAAATAGCGAAGGCCTGCAGCCAATTCGCAAACGTCCGAGGAATCAAGCGATACCGCCGCCGCTCCTCTTCCTCCTTCTGACTCTCATCCGGTTTCCACTGGTCCAAGTTAAACTTTTCTAACGGCAGTAACGCAAAAATCTCCACATATTCGTCCTTCCAGATCTTCTCCCTAATCTCCGCCTTCAAGTGTGCCCCAAGCGGGCCCTCAAAACACACATACACCTCACCCCTCACAGCGTCAGCCAAACGCACGTCCTCCACCACTTTTTTGGATGTACCAGCCCCCGCATCAACCGACTTATCCACTTCCACTACGGCGCCTCCAGCCGGCGCAACCTCGCTAGCCACCGCAACCCCTGCCGCAGCTGCACTACCACTCGCCTCACTAACAGCGCCCACACCCTCGCTGGAACCTGCTCTACACCCCCCATACATTTTTAGTGAAATATTCTTGCATACCCCTAAAAAACAATTGCATTTGAGGCACAGAAAACATCCCCCCCACACATCCTCGGCACCACAACAGTGGTAGACTCCCCCGGCCGTCGCTGAGGTGACCTCCCAGCGGCGGTATCCACCGATCCAGAGGTTCCGGCTGGCGATCTCGTCGTTCCAGGGGATTGGCGCTCCTGCACCCCTCGCTCCCCGTAGCTGTCCGAAGGTGCCCTAGGCCCAGCAGACACCGGCCCGTTAAAAACCCTGCCACCCGCTTCTGGCGTGGCATAGATAGACAGACAGCCCTGTCTTCCAAGTCCTTCTCTAGGGCTGTCATCCGAATTCTCATCTCTCGCTGTGGGGCAAGATGGCCGCTGCCCCCCCCTACCGGAAGGGGCTTGACGTCACCGACGGACCTGGACCGGGTACTTCCGGTCCCCGCTGTACGCCTCCCTGCTCCAGCAGGAGGCGATCTCAGTCTCCAACTCGAGCCCACCCGCCTCTTCCTGCGGGCTGGGCCTGGCGTCCGCTCGTCTGTCTGATGAACTCCTCCGGCGCCAGGAACATCCGCGCCGGAGAGAGCCGTCACTTCCGGTCCCGCCCTCACTTCCGGCGTTATCGTTGCAGACAGGAGGAGGGAAGATGGCCGCGGACCCCCCCCTGCTGTCACCTCCAATCCCGCCCGCCTGCCGGGATTCCTCCCTGACCTCCGCAGCCCTGCGCCTGGCAACCGCTCAGGACCTGGAAGAGGAGGGTCCCTGGAGGGGCTCCAACGGCGCCGACGGGACTGAGGCGTTACCTCTGGTGAAGGCCTCTCCGGAGGCCCGGAACGCCTGCTTCTGCGTCCCTCCACGCTCTCCACTCCAGCCGCTGTATCCGGAGGAAGAGCCCCAGAGAACAGCTGCTCCAGCCATGCAGGACCGTGCTGGAGCGCTGCATCCCTGATCCTGGCCATCATGGACTCCAGTGCTGCATCCATGGTAAGGTAAGTGCGGAAAAACATTTTTTTTTTTTAAAAGTCTTTAGTGTAACACACAAATCTTTTCTCCTGTTGTCCAGCGGGAAAGAGGGCTGCCCATATCCCGCATGGACTTATATACACTATACTCCACCCACCAACATATAGATACATTTCACACCTGCCCCCCTTCACTTAACCCTTAACTCCCTATACACATAGCCACAAACGTAATAGCCTAAAACCCCAAACCACCTTGTCATGCGCTCCCTCCATTACGGCTGCGCCTTCATTACGTTGGGCTTACAGAACCACTTACCCGACCCACCAGCTCCCGACATTCCCTGATCTCTGATGGTCCAAATTATAAAGATGGAAATCAAGATGTATTCTACAAAAGATAAGAAGACGTTATAATAGAAAAACCAAGGAAAGTATGAAATATAAGCAAGTATAAGACCCTGCACCCCCCAATGTGGAGGACGCTGCACCCCCCAATGTAAAGGACGCTAAACCCCCCCAATGTAGAGGACACTGCACCCCCAATGTAGAGGACGCTGCACCCCCAATGTAGAGGACGCTGCACCCCCCAATATAGAGGACGCTGCACCCCCAATGTAGAGGACGCTGCACCCCCAATGTAGAGGACGCTGCAACCACAAATGTAGAGGACGCCGCACCCCCCAATGTAGAGGACGCTGCACCCCCCAATGTAGAGGATGATGCACCCCCCAATGTAAAGGACGCTGCACCCCCCAATGAAGAGGACGCTGCATCTCCCATTGTAGAGGACGCTGCACCCGCAATGTAGAGCACGCTGCACCTGCAATGTAGAGCACGCTGCACCCCCAATGTAGAGCACGCTGCACCCCCCAATGTAGAGGACGCTGCACCCCCCAATTTAGAGGACCCTGCACCCCCCAATGTAGAAGACGCTGCACCCCCAATGTAGAGGACGCTGCACCCCCCAATGTAGAGGACGCTGCACCCCCCAATGTAGAGGACGCTGCACCCCCCAATGTAGAGGACGCTGCACCACCCAATGTAGAGGACGCTGCACCCCCCAATGTAGAGGACGCTGCACCCCCCAATGTAGAGGACGCTGCACCCCCCAATGTAGAGGACGCTGCACCCCCCAATGTAGAGGACGCTGCACCCCCCAATGTAGGGGACGCTGCACCCCCCAATGTAGAAGACGCTGCACCCCCCAATGTAGAAGACGCTGCACCCCCCAATGTAGAGGACGCTGCACCCCCCAATGTAGAGGACACTGGACCCCCAGTCCTGATATCCTACAGATGATGATTACACTGCAGTCACTGCCCCCCAATGTAGAGGACACTGCACCCCCAGTCCTGATATCCTACAGATGATGATTACACTGCAGTCACTGCCCCCCAATGTAGAGGACGCTGCACCCCCAGTCCTGATATCCTACAGATGATAATTGCACTGCAGTCACTGCCCCCCAATGTAGAGGACGCTGCACCCCCAGTCCTGATATCCTACAGATGATGATTACACTGCAGTCACTGCCCCCCAATGTAGAGGACACTGCACCCCCAGTCCTGATATCCTACAGATGATGATTACACTGCAGACACTGCCCCCCAATGTAGAGGACGCTGCACCCCCAGTCCTGATATCCTACAGATGATAATTACACTGCAGACACCCCCCAATGTAGAGGACGCTGCACCCCCAGTCCTAATATCCTACAGATGATAATTACACTGCAGTCACTGCCCCCCAATGTAGAGGACGCTGCACCCCCAGTCCTGATATCCTACAGATGATGATTACACTGCAGTCACTGCCCCCCAATGTAGAGGACGCTGCACCCCCAATCCTGATATCCTACAGATGATAATTACACTGCAGTCACTGCCCCCCAATGTAGAGGACGCTGCACCCCCAGTCCTGATATCATACAGATGATGATTACACTGCAGTCACTGCACCCCAATGTAGAGGACACTGCACCCCCAATCCTGATATCCTACAGATGATGATTACACTGCAGTCAATGCCCCCAATGTAGAGGACGCTGCACCCCCAGTCCTGATATCCTACAGATGATGATTACACTGCAGTCACCCCCCAATGTAGAGGACACTGCACCCCCAATCCTGATATCCTACAGATGATGATTACACTGCAGTCAATGCCCCCAATGTAGAGGACGCTGCACCCCCAGTCCTGATATCCTACAGATGATGATTACACTGCAGTCACCCCCCAATGTAGAGGACGCTGCACCCCCAGTCCTGATATCCTACAGATGATAATTACACTGCAGTCACCCCCAATGTAGAGGACGCTGCACCCCCAATCCTGATATCCTACAGATGATGATTACACTGCAGTCACTGCCCCCCCAATGTAGAGGACGCTGCACCCCCAGTCCTGATATCCTACAGATAATTACACTGCAGTCACCCCCCCCAATGTAGAAGACGCTGCACCCCCAGTCCTGATATCCTACAGATGATAATTACACTACAGTCACTGTCCCCCAATGTAGAGGACACTGCACCCCCAATCCTGATATCCTACAGATGATAATTACACTACAGTCACTGTCCCCCAATGTAGAGGACACTGCACCCCCAATCCTGATATCCTACAGATGATAATTACACTGCAGTCACTGCCCCCCAATGTAGAGGACGCTGCACCCCCAGTCCTAATATCCTACAGATGATGATTACACTGCAGTCACTGCCCCCAATGTAGAGGACGCTGCACCCCCAGTCCTGATATCCTACAGATGATTATTACACTGCAGTCACCCCCCAATGTAGAGGACACTGCACCCCCAGTCCTGATATCCTACAGATGATGATTACACTGCAGTCACCCCCCAATGTAGAGGACGCTGCACCCCCAGTCCTGATATCCTACAGATGATAATTACACTGCAGTCACCCCCCCAATGTAGAGGACACTGCACCCCCAGTCCTGATATCCTACAGATGACGATTACACTGCAGTCACCCCCCAATGTAGAGGACACTGCACCCCCAGTCCTGATATCCTACAGATGATGATTACACTGCAGTCACTGCTCCCCAATGTAGAGGACGCTGCACCCCCAGTCCTGATATCCTACAGATGATAATTACACTGCAGTCACCCCCCAATGTAGAGGACGCTGCACCCCCAGTCCTGATATCCTACAGATGATAATTACACTGCAGTCACTGCACCCCAATGTAGAGGACGCTGCACCCCCAGTCCTGATATCCTACAGATGATAATTACACTGCAGTCACTGCCCCCCAATGTAGAGGACACTGCACCCCCAGTCCTGATATCCTACAGATGATGATTACACTGCAGTCACTGCCCCCCCAATGTAGAGGACAATGCACCCCCAGTCCTGATATCCTACAGATGATAATTACACTGCAGTCACCCCCCAATGTAGAGGACGCTGCACCCCCAGTCCTGATATCCTACAGATGATGATTACACTGCAGTCAATGCCCCCAATGTAGAGGACGCTGCACCCCCAGTCCTGATATCCTACAGATGATGATTACACTGCAGTCAATGCCCCCAATGTAGAGGACGCTGCACCCCCAGTCCTGATATCCTACAGATGATGATTACACTGCAGTCACCCCCCAATGTAGAGGACGCTGCACCCCCAGTCCTGATATCCTACAGATGATGATTACACTGCAGTCACCCCCCAATGTAGAGGACGCTGCACCCCCAGTCCTGATATCCTACAGATAATTACACTGCAGTCACCCCCCCCCCAATGTAGAAGACGCTGCACCCCCAGTCCTGATATCCTACAGATGATAATTACACTGCAGTCACTGCTCCCCAATGTAGAGGACGCTGCACCCCCAGTCCTGATATCCTACAGATGATGATTACACTGCAGTCACTGCCCCCCCAATGTAGAGGACGCTGCACCCCCAGTCCTGATATCCTACAGATGATAATTACACTGCAGTCACTGCACCCCCCAATGTAGAGGACTCTGCACCCCCAGTCCTGATATCCTACAGATGATAATTACACTGCAGTCACCCCCCAATGTAGAGGACGCTGCACCCCCAGTCCTGATATCCTACAGATGATGATTACACTGCAGTCACTGCCCCCCCAATGTAGAGGACACTGCACCCCCAGTCCTGATATCCTACAGATGATAATTACACTGCAGTCACTGCCCCCCAATGTAGAGGACGCTGCACCCCCAGTCCTGATATCCTACAGATGATGATTACACTGCAGTCACCCCCAATGTAGAGGACGCTGCACCCCCAGTCCTGATATCCTACAGATGATAATTACACTGCAGTCACTGCCCCCCAATGTAGAGGACTCTGCACCCCCAGTCCTGATATCCTACAGATGATAATTACACTGCAGTCACTGCCCCCCAATGTAGAGGACACTGCACCCCCAGTCCTGATATCCTACAGATGATTACACTGCAGTCACTGCCCCCCAATGTAGAGGACGCTGCACCCCCAGTCCTGATATCCTACAGATGATGATTACACTGCAGTCACCCCCCAATGTAGAGGACACTGCACCCCCAGTCCTGATATCCTACAGATGATGATTACACTGCAGTCACCCCCCAATGTAGAGGACACTGCACCCCCAGTCCTGATATCCTACAGATGATGATTACACTGCAGTCACCCCCCAATGTAGAGGACACTGCACCCCCAGTCCTGATATCCTACAGATGATAATTACACTGCAGTCACCCCCCAATGTAGAGGACACTGCACCCCCAGTCCTGATATCCTACAGATGATGATTACACTGCAGACACCCCCCAATGTAGAGGACGCTGCACCCCCAGTCCTGATATCCTACAGATGATTACAATGCAGTCACTGCCCCCCAATGTAGAGGACACTGCACCCCCAGTCCTGATATCCTACAGATGATTACACTGCAGACACCCCCCAATGTAGAGGACGCTGCATCCCCAGTCCTGATATCCTACAGATGATTACACTGCAGACACCCCCTAATGTAGAGGACGCTGCACCCCCAGTCCTGATATCCTACAGATGATGATTACACTGCAGTCAATGCCCCCAATGTAGAGGACGCTGCACCCCCAGTCCTGATATCCTACAGATGATGATTACACTGCAGTCAATGCCCCCAATGTAGAGGACGCTGCACCCCCAGTCCTGATATCCTACAGATGATGATTACACTGCAGTCACCCCCCAATGTAGAGGACACTGCACCCCCAATCCTGATATCCTACAGATGATGATTACACTGCAGTCACCCCCCAATGTAGAGGACGCTGCACCCCCAGTCCTGATATCCTACAGATGATGATTACACTGCAGTCACCCCCCAATGTAGAGGACGCTGCACCCCCAGTCCTGATATCCTACAGATAATTACACTGCAGTCACCCCCCCCAATGTAGAAGACGCTGCACCCCCAGTCCTGATATCCTACAGATGATAATTACACTGCAGTCACTGCTCCCCAATGTAGAGGACGCTGCACCCCCAGTCCTGATATCCTACAGATGATAATTACACTACAGTCACTGTCCCCCAATGTAGAGGACACTGCACCCCCAGTCCTGATATCCTACAGATGATGATTACACTGCAGTCACCCCCAATGTAGAGGACGCTGCACCCCCAGTCCTGATATCCTACAGATGATAATTACACTACAGTCACTGCCCCCCCAATGTAGAGGACGCTGCACCCCCAGTCCTGATATCCTACAGATGATAATTACACTGCAGTCACTGCACCCCCCAATGTAGAGGACTCTGCACCCCCAGTCCTGATATCCTACAGATGATAATTACACTGCAGTCACCCCCCAATGTAGAGGACGCTGCACCCCCAGTCCTGATATCCTACAGATGATAATTACACTGCAGTCACTGCCCCCCAATGTAGAGGACGCTGCACCCCCAGTCCTGATATCCTACAGATGATGATTACACTGCAGTCACCCCCAATGTAGAGGACGCTGCACCCCCAGTCCTGATATCCTACAGATGATAATTACACTGCAGTCACTGCCCCCCAATGTAGAGGACTCTGCACCCCCAGTCCTGATATCCTACAGATGATAATTACACTGCAGTCACCCCCCAATGTAGAGGACGCTGCACCCCCAGTCCTGATATCCTACAGATGATAATTACACTGCAGTCACTGCCCCCCAATGTAGAGGACACTGCACCCCCAGTCCTGATATCCTACAGATGATTACACTGCAGTCACTGCCCCCCAATGTAGAGGACGCTGCACCCCCAGTCCTGATATCCTACAGATGATGATTACACTGCAGTCACCCCCCAATGTAGAGGACACTGCACCCCCAGTCCTGATATCCTACAGATGATGATTACACTGCAGTCACCCCCCAATGTAGAGGACACTGCACCCCCAGTCCTGATATCCTACAGATGATGATTACACTGCAGTCACCCCCCAATGTAGAGGACACTGCACCCCCAGTCCTGATATCCTACAGATGATGATTACACTGCAGACACCCCCCAATGTAGAGGACGCTGCACCCCCAGTCCTGATATCCTACAGATGATTACAATGCAGTCACTGCCCCCCAATGTAGAGGACACTGCACCCCCAGTCCTGATATCCTACAGATGATTACACTGCAGACACCCCCCAATGTAGAGGACGCTGCATCCCCAGTCCTGATATCCTACAGATGATTACACTGCAGACACCCCCTAATGTAGAGGACGCTGCACCCCCAGTCCTGATATCCTACAGATGATAATTACACTGCAGACACCCCCCAATGTAGAGGACACTGCACCCCCAGTCCTGATATCCTACAGATGATGATTACACTGCAGTCACTGCCCCCCAATGTAGAGGACGCTGCACCCCCAGTCCTGATATCCTACAGATGATGATTACACTGCAGTAACCCCCCCCCCATGTAGAGGACACTGCACCCCCAGTCCTGATATCCTACAGATGATGATTACACTGCAGTCACTGCCCCCCAATGTAGAGGACACTGCACCCCCAGTCCTGATATCCTACAGATGATAATTACACTGCAGTCACTGCCCCCCAATGTAGAGGACGCTGCATCCCCAGTCCTGATATCCTACAGATGATTACACTGCAGACACCCCCCAATGTAGAGGACACTGCACCCCCAGTCCTGATATCCTACAGATGATGATTACACTGCAGTCACTGCCCCCCAATGTAGAGGACGCTGCACCCCCAGTCCTGATATCCTACAGATGATAATTACACTGCAGTCACCCCCCAATGTAGAGGACGCTGCACCCCCAGTCCTGATATCCTACAGATGATGATTACACTGCAGTCACTGCCCCCCAATGTAGAGGACGCTGCACCCCCAGTCCTGATATCCTACAGATGATTACACTGCAGTCACTGCCCCCCAATGTAGAGGACGCTGCACCCCTAGTCCTGATATCCTACAGATGATGATTACACTGCAGTCACCCCCCAATGTAGAGGACGCTGCACCCCCAGTCCTGATATCCTACAGATGATGATTACACTGCAGTCACTGCCCCCCAATGTAGAGGACGCTGCACCCCCAGTCCTGATATCCTACAGATGATGATTACACTGCAGTAACCCCCCCCCCATGTAGAGGACGCTGCACCCCCAGTCCTGATATCCTACAGATGATAATTACACTGCAGTCACTGCCCCCCAATGTAGAGGATGCTGCACCCCCAGTCCTGATATCCTACAGATGATAATTACACTGCAGTCACCCCCCAATGTAGAGGACACTGCACCCCCAGTCCTGATATCCTACAGATGATAATTACACTGCAGTCACCCCCCAATGTAGAGGACACTGCACCCCCAGTCCTGATATCCTACTGATGATGATTACACTGCAGTCACCCCCCAATGTAGAGGACGCTGCACCCCCAGTCCTGATATCCTACAGATGATGATTACACTGCAGACACTGCCCCCCAATGTAGAGGACGCTGCACCCCCAGTCCTGATATCCTACAGATGATAATTACATTGCAGTCACTGCCCCCCAATGTAGAGGACACTGCACCCCCAGTCCTGATATCCTACAGATGATGATTACACTGCAGTCACTGCCCAGCAATGTAGAGGACACTGCACCCCCAGTCCTGATATCCTACAGATGATGATTACACTGCAGTCACCCCCCAATGTAGAGGACACTGCACCCCCAGTCCTGATATCCTACAGATGATAATTACACTGCAGTCACCCCCCAATGTAGAGGACACTGCACCCCCAGTCCTGATATCCTACAGATGATAATTACACTGCAGTCACTGCCCCCCAATGTAGAGGATACTGTACCCCCAGTCCTGATATCCTACAGATGATGATTACACTGCAGTCACTGCCCCCCAATGTAGAGGACGCTGCACCCCCAGTCCTGATATCCTACAGATGATAATTACACTGCAGTCACCCCCCAATGTAGAGGACACTGCACCCCCAGTCCTGATATCCTACAGATGATGATTACACTGCAGTAACCCCCCCCCAATGTAGAGGACGCTGCACCCCCAGTCCTGATATCCTACAGATGATAATTACACTGCAGTCACCCCCCAATGTAGAGGACACTGCACCCCCAGTCCTGATATCCTACAGATGATGATTACACTGCAGTAACCCCCCCCCAATGTAGAGGACGCTGCACCCCCAGTCCTGATATCCTACAGATGATAATTACACTGCAGTCACTGCCCCCCAATGTAGAGGACGCTGCACCCCCAGTCCTGATATCCTACAGATAATTACACTGCAGTCACTGCCCCCCAATGTAGAGGACGCTGCACCCCCAGTCCTGATATCCTACAGATGATAATTACACTGCAGTCACCCCCCAATGTAGAGGACACTGCACCCCCAGTCCTGATATCCTACAGATGATGATTACACTGCAGTCACCCCCCAATGTAGAGGACGCTGCACCCCCAGTCCTGATATCCTACTGATGATGATTACACTGCAGTCACTGCTCCCCAATGTAGAGGACACTGCACCCCCAGTCCTGATATCCTACAGATGATGATTACACTGCAGTCACCCCCCAATGTAGAGGACGCTGCACCCCCAGTCCTGATATCCTACAGATGATGATTACACTGCAGTCACCCCCCAATGTAGAGGACGCTGCACCCCCAGTCCTGATATCCTACAGATGATAATTACACTGCAGTCACTGCACCCCCCAATGTAGAGGACGCTGCACCCCCAGTCCTGATATCCTACAGATGATGATTACACTGCAGTCACCCCCCAATGTAGAGGACGCTGCACCCCCAGTCCTGATATCCTACAGATGATAATTACACTGCAGTCACTGCCCCCCAATGTAGAGGACACTGCACCCCCAGTCCTGATATCCTACAGATGATAATTACACTGCAGTCACTGCCCCCCAATGTAGAGGACACTGCACCCCCAGTCCTGATATCCTACAGATGATGATTACACTGCAGTCACTGCCCCCCAATGTAGAGGATGCTGCACCCCCAGTCCTGATATCCTACAGATGATAATTACACTGCAGTCACCCCCCAATGTAGAGGACACTGCACCCCCAGTCCTGATATCCTACAGATGATAATTACACTGCAGTCACTGCCCCCCAATGTAGAGGACGCTGCACCCCCAGTCCTGATATCCTACAGATGATAATTACACTGCAGTCACTGCCCACCAATGTAGAGGACGCTGCACCCCCAGTCCTGATATCCTACAGATGATTACACTGCAGTCACTGCCCCCCAATGTAGAGGACGCTGCACCCCCAGTCCTGATATCCTACAGATGATAATTACACTGCAGTCACTGCCCACCAATGTAGAGGACGCTGCACCCCCAGTCCTGATATCCTACAGATGATAATTACACTGCAGTCACCCCCCAATGTAGAGGACGCTGCACCCCCAGTCCTGATATCCTACAGATGATGATTACACTGCAGACACTGCCCCCCAATGTAGAGGACACTGCACTCCCAGTCCTGATATCCTACAGATGATGATTACACTGCAGACACTGCCCCCCAATGTAGAGGACACTGCACCCCCAGTCCTGATATCCTACAGATGATAATTACACTGCAGTCACTGCCCCCCAATGTAGAGGACGCTGCACCCCCAGTCCTGATATCCTACAGATGATGATTACACTGCAGTCACTGCCCCCCAATGTAGAGGACACTGCACCCCCAGTCCTGATATCCTACAGATGATAATTACACTGCAGTCACCCCCCAATGTAGAGGACGCTGCACCCCCAGTCCTGATATCCTACAGATGATGATTACACTGCAGTCACCCCCCAATGTAGAGGACGCTGCACCCCCAGTCCTGATATCCTACAGATGATAATTACACTGCAGTCACTGCCCCCCAATGTAGAGGACGCTGCACCCCCAGTCCTGATATCCTACAGATGATAATTACACTGCAGTCACTGCCCCCCAATGTAGAGGACACTGCACCCCCAGTCCTGATATCCTACAGATGATGATTACACTGCAGTCACCCCCCAATGTAGAGGACACTGCACCCCCAGTCCTGATATCCTACAGATGATGATTACGCTGCAATCACTGCCCCCCAATGTAGAGGACACTGCACCCCCAGTCCTGATATCCTACAGATGATGATTACACTGCAGTCACTGCCCCCCAATGTAGAGGATGCTGCACCCCCAGTCCTGATATCCTACAGATGATAATTACACTGCAGTCACTGCCCCCCAATGTAGAGGACGCTGCACCCCCAGTCCTGATATCCTACAGATGATGATTACACTGCAGACACTGCCCCCCAATGTAGAGGACACTGCACCCCCAGTCCTGATATCCTACAGATGATGATTACACTGCAGTCACTGCCCCCCAATGTAGAGGACGCTGCACCCCCAGTCCTGATATCCTACAGATGATGATTACACTGCAGTCACTGCCCCCCCAATGTAGAGGACGCTGCATCCCCAGTTCTGATATCCTACAGATGATGATTACACTGCAGTCACTGCCCCCCAATGTAGAGGACGCTGCACCCCCAGTCCTGATATCCTACAGATGATGATTACACTGCAGTCACTGCCCCCCAATGTAGAGGAAACTGCACCCCCAGTCCTGATATCCTACAGATGATGATTACACTGCAGTCACTGCCCCCCAATGTAGAGGACGCTGCACCCCCAGTCCTGATATCCTACAGATGATAATTACACTGCAGTCACCCCCCAATGTAGAGGACGCTGCACCCCCAGTCCTGATATCCTACAGATGATAATTACACTGCAGTCACTGCCCCCCAATGTAGAGGACGCTGCACCCCCAGTCCTGATATCCTACAGATGATAATTACACTGCAGTCATCCCCCAATGTAGAGGACGCTGCACCCCCAGTCCTGATATCCTACAGATGATAATTACACTGCAGTCACTGCCCCCCAATGTAGAGGACACTGCACCCCCAGTTCTGATATCCTACAGATGATGATTACACTGCAGTCACTGCACCCCAATGTAGAGGACGCTGCACCCCCAGTCCTGATATCCTACAGATGATTACACTGCAGTCACTGCCCCCCAATGTAGAGGACACTGCACCCCCAGTCCTGATATCCTACAGATGATGATTACACTGCAGTCACTGCCCCCCAATGTAGAGGACGCTGCACCCCCAGTCCTGATATCCTACAGATGATGATTACACTGCAGTCACTGCCCCCCAATGTAGAGGAAACTGCACCCCCAGTCCTGATATCCTACAGATGATGATTACACTGCAGTCACCCCCCAATGTAGAGGACGCTGCACCCCCAGTCCTGATATCCTACAGATGATGATTACACTGCAGTCACTGCCCCCCAATGTAGAGGACACTGCACCCCCAGTCCTGATATCCTACAGATGATGATTACACTGCAGTCACCCCCCAATGTAGAGGACACTGCACCCCCAGTCCTGATATCCTACAGATGATGATTACGCTGCAATCACTGCCCCCCAATGTAGAGGACACTGCACCCCCAGTCCTGATATCCTACAGATGATGATTACACTGCAGTCACTGCCCCCCAATGTAGAGGATGCTGCACCCCCAGTCCTGATATCCTACAGATGATAATTACACTGCAGTCACTGCCCCCCAATGTAGAGGACGCTGCACCCCCAGTCCTGATATCCTACAGATGATGATTACACTGCAGTCACTGCCCCCAATGTAGAGGACACTGCACCCCCAGTCCTGATATCCTACAGATGATTACACTGCAGTCACCCCCCAATGTAGAGGACGCTGCACCCCCAGTCCTGATATCCTACAGATGATAATTACACTGCAGTCACCCCCAATGTAGAGGACGCTGCACCCCCAGTCCTGATATCCTACAGATGATAATTACACTGCAGTCACTGCCCCCCAATGTAGAGGACGCTGCACCCCCAGTCCTGATATCCTACAGATGATGATTACACTGCAGTCACTGCCCCCCAATGTAGAGGACGCTGCACCCCCAGTCCTGATATCCTACAGATGATAATTACACTGCAGTCACCCCCCAATGTAGAGGACGCTGCACCCCCAGTCCTGATATCCTACAGATGATAATTACACTGCAGTCACCCCCCAATGTAGAGGACGCTGCACCCCCAGTCCTGATATCCTACAGATGATAATTACACTGCAGTCACCCCCAATGTAGAGGACACGCTGCACCCCCAGTCCTGATATGTGGCCAGTATGTGAGGGTCCAGTATATGGGGGTCCAGTATATGGGGGTCCAGTATGGGGGGCCAGTATGTGGGGGTCCAGTATGTGGGGGTCCAGTATGTGGGGGTCCAGTATATGGGGGTCCAGTATGTGAGGGTCCAGTATGTGGGGGACCAGTATGTGGGGGTCCAGTATGTGGGGGTCCAGTATGTGGGGGTCCAGTATGTGGGGGACCAGTATGTGGGGGGCCAGTATGTGAGGGTCCAGTATGTGGGGGGTCCAGTATGTGGGGGGTCCAGTATGTGGGGGCCAGTATGTGGGGGTCCAGTATGTGGGGGTCCAGTATGTGGGGGGTCCAGTATGTGGGGGGTCCAGTATGTGGGGGCCAGTATGTGGGGGTCAGTATGTGAGGGTCCAGTATGTGAGGGTCCAGTATGTGAGGGTCACTATGTGAGGGTCCAGTATGTGAGGGTCACTATGTGAGGGTCCAGTATGTGGGGGTCAGTATGTGAGGGTCCAGTATGTGGGGTCCAGTATGTGAGGGTCCAGTATGTGGGGGTCAGTATGTGGGGGGTCCAGTATGTGGGGTCCAGTATGTGAGGGTCCAGTATGTGAGGGTCCAGTATGTGGGGGTCCAGTATGTGGGGGTCAGTATGTGAGGGTCCAGTATGTGAGGGTCCAGTATGTGAGGGTCCAGTATGTGAGGGTCCAGTATGTGGGGGTCCAGTATGTGGGGGTCAGTATGTGAGGGTCCAGTATGTGGGGGTCAGTATGTGGGGGTCCAGTATGTGGGGGTCCAGTATGTGAGGGTCAGTATGTGAGGGTCCAGTATGTGAGGGTCCAGTATGTGGGGGTCCAGTATGTGAGGGTCCAGTATGTGGGGGTCAGTATGTGAGGGTCCAGTATGTGGGGGTCCAGTATGTGAGGGTCCAGTATGTGGGGGTCAGTATGTGGGGGTCCAGTATGTGGGGGTCCAGTATGTGAGGGTCCAGTATGTGAGGGTCCAGTATGTGAGGGTCCAGTATGTGGGGGTCCAGTATGTGAGGGTCCAGTATGTGGGGGTCCAGTATGTGGGGGTCAGTATGTGAGGGTCCAGTATGTGAGGGTCCAGTATGTGGGGGTCAGTATGTGGGGGTCACTATGTGAGGGTCCAGTATGTGGGGGTCACTATGTGAGGGTCCAGTATGTGAGGGTCCAGTATGTGAGGGTCCAGTATGTGAGGGTCCAGTATGTGGGGGTCCAGTATGTGGGGGTCCAGTATGTGGGGGTCCAGTATGTGAGGGTCCAGTATGTGAGGGTCCAGTATGTGAGGGTCCAGTATGTGGGGGTCCAGTATGTGGGGGTCAGTATGTGAGGGTCCAGTATGTGAGGGTCCAGTATGTGGGGGTCAGTATGTGGGGGTCACTATGTGAGGGTCCAGTATGTGGGGGTCACTATGTGAGGGTCCAGTATGTGAGGGTCCAGTATGTGAGGGTCCAGTATGTGAGGGTCCAGTATGTGGGGGTCAGTATGTGGGGGTCAGTATGTGGGGGTCCAGTATGTGGGGGTCAGTATGTGGGGGTCACTATAAGAGGGTCCAGTATGTGGGGGTCACTATGTGGGGGTCCAGTATGTGAGGGTCCAGTATGTGAGGGTCCAGTATGTGGGGGTCAGTATGTGGGGGTCAGTATGTGGGGGTCAGTATGTGAGGGTCCAGTATGTGAGGGTCAGTATGTGAGGGTCCAGTATGTGAGGGTCCAGTATGTGAGGGTCCAGTATGTGGGGGTCAGTATGTGGGGTCCAGTATGTGGGGGTCCAGTATGTGGGGGTCCAGTATGTGAGGGTCCAGTATGTGGGGGTCCAGTATGTGGGGGTCAGTATGTGAGGGTCCAGTATGTGGGGTCCAGTATGTGAGGGTCCAGTATGTGGGGGTCAGTATGTGGGGGTCCAGTATGTGGGGGTCAGTATGTGAGGGTCCAGTATGTGGGGTCCAGTATGTGAGGGTCCAGTATGTGGGGGTCCAGTATGTGGGGGTCAGTATGTGAGGGTCCAGTATGTGAGGGTCCAGTATGTGGGGTCCAGTATGTGGAGGGTCCAGTATGTGGGGGTCAGTATGTGGGGGTCACTATGTGAGGGTCCAGTATGTGGGGGTCAGTATGTGGGGGTCCAGTATGTGAGGGTCCAGTATGTGGGGGTCAGTATGTGGGGGTCAGTATGTGGGGGTCAGTATGTGAGGGTCCAGTATGTGGGGGTCAGTATGTGGGGGTCACTATGTGAGGGTCCAGTATGTGGGGGTCAGTATGTGAGGGTCCAGTATGTGGGGGTCAGTATGTGAGGGTCCAGTATGTGAGGGTCCAGTATGTGGGGGTCAGTATGTGGGGGTCACTATGTGAGGGTCCAGTATGTGGGGGTCCAGTATGTGGGGGTCCAGTATGTGGGGGTCCAGTATGTGAGGGTCCAGTATGTGGGGGTCCAGTATGTGGGGGTCAGTATGTGGGGGTCACTATGTGAGGGTCCAGTATGTGGGGGTCCAGTATGTGAGGGTCCAGTATGTGGGGTCCAGTATGTGGGGGTCCAGTATGTGGGGGTCAGTATGTGGGGGTCCAGTATGTGGGGGTCCAGTATGTGAGGGTCCAGTAGGTGGGTGTGCAGTAGGTGGGTGTGAGTAGGTGGGTGTGCAGTAGGTGGGTGTGAGTAGGTGGGTGTGCAGTAGGTGGGGGTCAGTATGTGGGCGTGCAGTATGTGGGTGTGAGTATGTGGGTGTGCAGTATGTGGGGGTCAGTATGTTGGTGTGCAGTATGTGGGGGCCAGTATGTTGGTGTGCAGTATGTGGGGGCCAGTATGTGGGTGTGCAGTATGTGGGGGCTGTGTTTCAGCTTGGCAGACGGTTATACAGATTGACATTGGGTTGCATGGCTTCGGTATTGGGGTGCAGGAGTAGCGGCGGCGTCAGTTTCCCGTTCTCCGGGGTTCGGGGGAGCAATTACCTCAGTTCTGGATCCGGACTGCACCGCGTTCTGTTGTCATAGAGACCGAAGAGAGGGGCGGGGCTCGCTGTACAAACGTTGATGAACGGGCGTGGCTACGTGACGTCAGAGGCGGGATCATCCGAAGCTCGAAAAAGCTGCCGAAGATTTGGCGGGATCTCCAGTCAGTCAGTCAGTCAGTCAGTCAGTCAGTCAGTCAGTCAGTCAGTCAGTCAGGTATAGATAGCGGGGTCTCTAGTCAGTCAGGTATAGATAGCGGGGTCTCTAGTCAGGTATAGATAGCGGGGTCTCTAGTCAGTCAGGCACAGATAGCGGGGTCTCTAGTCAGGTATAGATAGCGGGGTCTCTAGTCAGTCAGGTATAGATAGCGGGGTCTCTAGTCAGGTATAGATAGCGGGGTCTCTAGTCAGTCAGGTACAGATAGCGGGGTCTCTAGTCAGTCAGGTACAGATAGTGGGGTCTCTAGTCAGTCAGGTACAGATAGCGGGGTCTCTAGTCAGTCAGGTACAGATAGCGGGGTCTCTAGTCAGGTATAGATAGCGGGGTCTCTAGTCAGGTATAGATAGCGGGGTCTCTAGTCAGTCAGGTACAGATAGCGGGGTCTCTAGTCAGGTATAGATAGCGGGGTCTCTAGTCAGGTATAGATAGCGGGGTCTCTAGTCAGTCAGGTACAGATAGCGGGGTCTCTAGTCAGTCAGGTACAGATAGCGGGGTCTCTAGTCAGGTACAGATAGCGGGGTCTCTAGTCAGGTATAGATAGCGGGGTCTCTAGTCAGTCAGGTACAGATAGCGGGGTCTCTAGTCAGTCAGGTACAGATAGTGGGGTCTAGTCAGGTACAGATAGTGGGGTCTCTAGTCAGGTACAGATAGCGGGGTCTCTAGTCAGTCAGGTACAGATAGCGGGGTCTCTAGTCAGTCAGGTACAGATAGTGGGGTCTCTAGTCAGGTACAGATAGCGGGGTCTCTAGTCAGTCAGGTACAGATAGCGGGGTCTCTAGTCAGTCAGGTATAGATAGCGGGGTCTCTAGTCAGTCAGGTACAGATAGCGGGGTCTCCAGTCAGGTACAGATAGCGGGGTCTCTAGTCAGTCAGGTACAGATAGCGGGGTCTCTAGTCAGTCAGGTACAGATAGCGGGGTCTCTAGTGAGTCAGGTACAGATAGCGGGGTCTCTAGTCAGTCAGGTACAGATAGCGGGGTCTCTAGTGAGTCAGGTACAGATAGCGGGGTCTCTAGTGAGTCAGGCACAGATAGCGGGGTCTCTAGTCAGGCACAGATAGCGGGGTCTCTAGTCAGGTATAGATAGCGGGGTCTCTAGTCAGGTACAGATAGCGGGGTCTCTAGTCAGGTACAGATAGCGGGGTCTCTAGTCTGTCAGGTACAGATAGCGGGGTCTCTAGTCAGTCAGGTACAGATAGCGGGGTCTCTAGTCAGTCAGGTTTAGATAGCGGGGTCTCTAGACAGTCAGGTATAGATAGCGGGGTCTCTAGTCAGGTACAGATAGCGGGGTCTCTAGTCAGTCAGGTACAGATAGCGGGGTCTCTAGTCAGTCAGGTACAGATAGCGGGGTCTCTAGTCAGGTACAGATAGCGGGGTCTCTAGTCAGGTACAGATAGCGGGATCTCTAGTCAGTCAGGTACAGATAGCGGGGTCTCTAGTCAGTCAGGTACAGATAGCGGGGTCTCTAGTCAGTCAGGTTTAGATAGCGGGGTCTCTAGACAGTCAGGTATAGATAGCGGGGTCTCTAGTCAGGTACAGATAGCGGGGTCTCTAGTCAGTCAGGTACAGATAGCGGGGTCTCTAGTCAGTCAGGTACAGATAGCGGGGTCTCTAGTCAGGTACAGATAGCGGGGTCTCTAGTCAGGTACAGATAGCGGGATCTCTAGTCAGTCAGGTACAGATAGCGGGGTCTCTAGTCAGTCAGGTACAGATAGCGGGGTCTCTAGTCAGTCAGGTACAGATAGTGGGGTCTCTAGTCAGTCAGGTACAGATAGCGGGGTCTCTAGTCAGGTACAGATAGCGGGGTCTCTAGTCAGTCAGGTACAGATAGTGGGGTCTCTAGTCAGTCAGGTACAGATAGCGGGGTCTCTAGTCAGTCAGGTACAGATAGCGGGGTCTCTAGACAGTCAGGTATAGATAGCGGGGTCTCTAGTCAGTCAGGTATAGATAGCGGGGTCTCTAGTCAGGTACAGATAGCGGGGTCTCTAGTCAGTCAGGTATAGATAGCGGGGTCTCTAGTCAGTCAGGTACAGATAGCGGGGTCTCTAGTCAGTCAGGTACAGATAGCGGGGTCTCTAGTCAGGTACAGATAGCGGGGTCTCTAGTCAGTCAGGTACAGATAGCGGGGTCTCTAGTCAGGTACAGATAGCGGGGTCTCTAGTCAGTCAGGTATAGATAGCGGGGTCTCTAGTCAGTCAGGTATAGATAGCGGGGTCTCTAGACAGTCAGGTATAGATAGCGGGGTCTCTAGTCAGTCAGGTACAGATAGTGGGGTCTCTAGTCAGTCAGGTACAGATAGCGGGGTCTCTAGTCAGTCAGGTACAGATAGCGGGGTCTCTAGTCAGTCAGGTACAGATAGCGGGGTCTCTAGTGAGTCAGGTACAGATAGCGGGGTCTCTAGTCAGTCAGGTACAGATAGCGGGGTCTCTAGTGAGTCAGGTACAGATAGCGGGGTCTCTAGTGAGTCAGGCACAGATAGCGGGGTCTCTAGTCAGGCACAGATAGCGGGGTCTCTAGTCAGGTATAGATAGCGGGGTCTCTAGTCAGGTACAGATAGCGGGGTCTCTAGTCAGGTACAGATAGCGGGGTCTCTAGTCTGTCAGGTACAGATAGCGGGGTCTCTAGTCAGTCAGGTACAGATAGCGGGGTCTCTAGTCAGTCAGGTACAGATAGCGGGGTCTCTAGTCAGTCAGGTTTAGATAGCGGGGTCTCTAGACAGTCAGGTATAGATAGCGGGGTCTCTAGTCAGGTACAGATAGCGGGGTCTCTAGTCAGTCAGGTACAGATAGCGGGGTCTCTAGTCAGTCAGGTACAGATAGCGGGGTCTCTAGTCAGGTACAGATAGCGGGGTCTCTAGTCAGTCAGGTACAGATAGCGGGGTCTCTAGTCAGTCAGGTACAGATAGTGGGGTCTCTAGTCAGTCAGGTACAGATAGCGGGGTCTCTAGTCAGGTACAGATAGCGGGGTCTCTAGTCAGGTACAGATAGCGGGGTCTCTAGTCAGTCAGGTACAGATAGCGGGGTCTCTAGTCAGTCAGGTACAGATAGTGGGGTCTCTAGTCAGTCAGGTACAGATAGCGGGGTCTCTAGTCAGTCAGGTACAGATAGCGGGGTCTCTAGACAGTCAGGTATAGATAGCGGGGTCTCTAGTCAGTCAGGTATAGATAGCGGGGTCTCTAGTCAGGTACAGATAGCGGGGTCTCTAGTCAGTCAGGTATAGATAGCGGGGTCTCTAGTCAGTCAGGTACAGATAGCGGGGTCTCTAGTCAGTCAGGTACAGATAGCGGGGTCTCTAGTCAGGTACAGATAGCGGGGTCTCTAGTCAGTCAGGTACAGATAGCGGGGTCTCTAGTCAGGTACAGATAGCGGGGTCTCTAGTCAGTCAGGTATAGATAGCGGGGTCTCTAGTCAGTCAGGTATAGATAGCGGGGTCTCTAGACAGTCAGGTATAGATAGCGGGGTCTCTAGTCAGTCAGGTACAGATAGCGGGGTCTCTAGACAGTCAGGTATAGATAGCGGGGTCTCTAGTCAGTCAGGTACAGATAGCGGGGTCTCTAGTCAGTCAGGTACAGATAGCGGGGTCTCTAGTCAGGTACAGATAGCGGGTCTCTAGTCAGTCAGGTATAGATAGCGGGGTCTCTAGTCAGTCAGGTACAGATAGCGGGGTCTCTAGTCAGTCAGGTACAGATAGCGGGGTCTCTAGTCAGTCAGGTACAGATAGCGGGGTCTCTAGTCAGTCAGGTATAGATAGCGGGGTCTCTAGTCAGTCAGGTACAGATAGCGGGGTCTCTAGTCAGTCAGGTACAGATAGCGGGGTCTCTAGTCAGTCAGGTACAGATAGCGGGGTCTCTAGTCAGTCAGGTACAGATAGCGGGGTCTCTAGTCAGTCAGGTACAGATAGCGGGGTCTCTAGTCAGGCACAGATAGCGGGGTCTCTAGTCAGGTATAGATAGCGGGGTCTCTAGTCAGGTACAGATAGCGGGGTCTCTAGTCAGGCACAGATAGCGGGGTCTCTAGTCAGGCACAGATAGCGGGGTCTCTAGTCAGGTACAGATAGCGGGGTCTCTAGTCAGTTAGGTACAGATAGCGGGGTCTCGTCAGTCAGGTATAGATAGCGGGGTCTCTAGTCAGTCAGGTATAGATAGCGGGGTCTCTAGTGAGTCAGGTATTGATAGCGGGGTCTCTAGTGAGTCAGGTATAGATAGCGGGGTCTCTAGACAGTCAGGTATAGATAGCGGGGTCTCTAGTGAGTCAGGTAATGATAGCGGGGTCTCTAGTCAGTCAGGTACAGATAGCGGGGTCTCTAGTCAGTCAGGTACAGATAGCGGGGTCTCTAGTCAGTCAGGTACAGATAGCGGGGTCTCTAGTCAGTCAGGTACAGATAGCGGGGTCTCTAGTCAGTCAGGTACAGATAGCGGGGTCTCTAGTCAGGCACAGATAGCGGGGTCTCTAGTCAGGTATAGATAGCGGGGTCTCTAGTCAGGTACAGATAGCGGGGTCTCTAGTCAGGTACAGATAGCGGGGTCTCTAGTCTGTCAGGTACAGATAGCGGGGTCTCTAGTCTGTCAGGTACAGATAGCGGGGTCTCTAGTCAGTCAGGTACAGATAGCGGGGTCTCTAGTCAGTCAGGTTTAGATAGCGGGGTCTCTAGACAGTCAGGTATAGATAGCGGGGTCTCTAGTCAGGTACAGATAGCGGGGTCTCTAGTCAGTCAGGTACAGATAGCGGGGTCTCTAGTCAGTCAGGTACAGATAGCGGGGTCTCTAGTCAGTCAGGTACAGATAGCGGGGTCTCTAGTCAGTCAGGTACAGATAGCGGGGTCTCTAGTGAGTCAGGTACAGATAGCGGGGTCTCTAGTGAGTCAGGTACAGATAGCGGGGTCTCTAGTCAGTCAGGTACAGATAGCGGGGTCTCTAGTGAGTCAGGTACAGATAGCGGGGTCTCTAGTGAGTCAGGCACAGATAGCGGGGTCTCTAGTCAGGCACAGATAGCGGGGTCTCTAGTCAGGTATAGATAGCGGGGTCTCTAGTCAGGTACAGATAGCGGGGTCTCTAGTCAGGTACAGATAGCGGGGTCTCTAGTCTGTCAGGTACAGATAGCGGGGTCTCTAGTCAGTCAGGTACAGATAGCGGGGTCTCTAGTCAGTCAGGTACAGATAGCGGGGTCTCTAGTCAGTCAGGTTTAGATAGCGGGGTCTCTAGACAGTCAGGTATAGATAGCGGGGTCTCTAGTCAGGTACAGATAGCGGGGTCTCTAGTCAGTCAGGTACAGATAGCGGGGTCTCTAGTCAGTCAGGTACAGATAGCGGGGTCTCTAGTCAGGTACAGATAGCGGGGTCTCTAGTCAGTCAGGTACAGATAGCGGGGTCTCTAGTCAGTCAGGTACAGATAGTGGGGTCTCTAGTCAGTCAGGTACAGATAGCGGGGTCTCTAGTCAGGTACAGATAGCGGGGTCTCTAGTCAGGTACAGATAGCGGGGTCTCTAGTCAGTCAGGTACAGATAGCGGGGTCTCTAGTCAGTCAGGTACAGATAGCGGGGTCTCTAGTCAGTCAGGTACAGATAGTGGGGTCTCTAGTCAGTCAGGTACAGATAGCGGGGTCTCTAGTCAGTCAGGTACAGATAGCGGGGTCTCTAGACAGTCAGGTATAGATAGCGGGGTCTCTAGTCAGTCAGGTATAGATAGCGGGGTCTCTAGTCAGGTACAGATAGCGGGGTCTCTAGTCAGTCAGGTATAGATAGCGGGGTCTCTAGTCAGTCAGGTACAGATAGCGGGGTCTCTAGTCAGGTACAGATAGCGGGGTCTCTAGTCAGTCAGGTACAGATAGCGGGGTCTCTAGTCAGGTACAGATAGCGGGGTCTCTAGTCAGTCAGGTATAGATAGCGGGGTCTCTAGTCAGTCAGGTATAGATAGCGGGGTCTCTAGACAGTCAGGTATAGATAGCGGGGTCTCTAGTCAGTCAGGTACAGATAGCGGGGTCTCTAGACAGTCAGGTATAGATAGCGGGGTCTCTAGTCAGTCAGGTACAGATAGCGGGGTCTCTAGTCAGGTACAGATAGCGGGGTCTCTAGTCAGGTACAGATAGCGGGTCTCTAGTCAGTCAGGTATAGATAGCGGGGTCTCTAGTCAGTCAGGTACAGATAGCGGGGTCTCTAGTCAGTCAGGTACAGATAGCGGGGTCTCTAGTCAGTCAGGTACAGATAGCGGGGTCTCTAGTCAGTCAGGTATAGATAGCGGGGTCTCTAGTCAGTCAGGTACAGATAGCGGGGTCTCTAGTCAGTCAGGTACAGATAGCGGGGTCTCTAGTCAGTCAGGTACAGATAGCGGGGTCTCTAGTCAGTCAGGTACAGATAGCGGGGTCTCTAGTCAGTCAGGTACAGATAGCGGGGTCTCTAGTCAGTCAGGTACAGATAGCGGGGTCTCTAGTCAGGCACAGATAGCGGGGTCTCTAGTCAGGTATAGATAGCGGGGTCTCTAGTCAGGTACAGATAGCGGGGTCTCTAGTCAGGCACAGATAGCGGGGTCTCTAGTCAGGCACAGATAGCGGGGTCTCTAGTCAGGCACAGATAGCGGGGTCTCTAGTCAGGTACAGATAGCGGGGTCTCTAGTCAGTTAGGTACAGATAGCGGGGTCTCGTCAGTCAGGTATAGATAGCGGGGTCTCTAGTCAGTCAGGTATAGATAGCGGGGTCTCTAGTGAGTCAGGTATTGATAGCGGGGTCTCTAGTGAGTCAGGTATAGATAGCGGGGTCTCTAGACAGTCAGGTATAGATAGCGGGGTCTCTAGTGAGTCAGGTAATGATAGCGGGGTCTCTAGTCAGTCAGGTACAGATAGCGGGGTCTCTAGTCAGTCAGGTACAGATAGCGGGGTCTCTAGTCAGTCAGGTACAGATAGCGGGGTCTCTAGTCAGTCAGGTACAGATAGCGGGGTCTCTAGTCAGTCAGGTACAGATAGCGGGGTCTCTAGTCAGGTACAGATAGCGGGGTCTCTAGTCAGGTACAGATAGCGGGGTCTCTAGTCAGTCAGGTACAGATAGTGGGGTCTCTAGTCAGTCAGGTACAGATAGCGGGGTCTCTAGTCAGGTACAGATAGCGGGGTCTCTAGTCAGTCAGGTACAGATAGCGGGGTCTCTAGTCAGTCAGGTACAGATAGCGGGGTCTCTAGTCAGTCAGGTATAGATAGCGGGGTCTCTAGTCAGGTACAGATAGCGGGGTCTCTAGTCAGTCAGGTATAGATAGCGGGGTCTCTAGTCAGGTACAGATAGCGGGGTCTCTAGTCAGTCAGGTACAGATAGTGGGGTCTCTAGTCAGTCAGGTACAGATAGCGGGGTCTCTAGTCAGTCAGGTACAGATAGCGGGGTCTCTAGTGAGTCAGGTACAGATAGCGGGGTCTCTAGTCAGTCAGGCACAGATAGCGGGGTCTCTAGTCAGGCACAGATAGCGGGGTCTCTAGTCAGGTATAGATAGCGGGGTCTCTAGTCAGGTACAGATAGCGGGGTCTCTAGTCAGGCACAGATAGCGGGGTCTCTAGTCAGGCACAGATAGCGGGGTCTCTAGTCAGGTACAGATAGCGGGGTCTCTAGTCAGTCAGGTACAGATAGCGGGGTCTCTAGTCAGTCAGGTACAGATAGCGGGGTCTCTAGTCAGTCAGGTATAGATAGCGGGGTCTCTAGTCAGTCAGGTACAGATAGCGGGGTCTCTAGTCAGTCAGGTACAGATAGCGGGGTCTCTAGTCAGTCAGGTACAGATAGCGGGGTCTCTAGTCAGTCAGGTACAGATAGCGGGGTCTCTAGTCAGTCAGGTACAGATAGCGGGGTCTCTAGTCAGTCAGGTACAGATAGCGGGGTCTCTAGTCAGTCAGGTACAGATAGCGGGGTCTCTAGTCAGGCACAGATAGCGGGGTCTCTAGTCAGGTATAGATAGCGGGGTCTCTAGTCAGGTACAGATAGCGGGGTCTCTAGTCAGGCACAGATAGCGGGGTCTCTAGTCAGGCACAGATAGCGGGGTCTCTAGTCAGGCACAGATAGCGGGGTCTCTAGTCAGGTACAGATAGCGGGGTCTCTAGTCAGTTAGGTACAGATAGCGGGGTCTCGTCAGTCAGGTATAGATAGCGGGGTCTCTAGTCAGTCAGGTATAGATAGCGGGGTCTCTAGTGAGTCAGGTATTGATAGCGGGGTCTCTAGTGAGTCAGGTATAGATAGCGGGGTCTCTAGACAGTCAGGTATAGATAGCGGGGTCTCTAGTGAGTCAGGTAATGATAGCGGGGTCTCTAGTCAGTCAGGTACAGATAGCGGGGTCTCTAGTCAGTCAGGTACAGATAGCGGGGTCTCTAGTCAGTCAGGTACAGATAGCGGGGTCTCTAGTCAGTCAGGTACAGATAGCGGGGTCTCTAGTCAGTCAGGTACAGATAGCGGGGTCTCTAGTCAGGTACAGATAGCGGGGTCTCTAGTCAGGTACAGATAGCGGGGTCTCTAGTCAGTCAGGTACAGATAGTGGGGTCTCTAGTCAGTCAGGTACAGATAGCGGGGTCTCTAGTCAGGTACAGATAGCGGGGTCTCTAGTCAGTCAGGTACAGATAGCGGGGTCTCTAGTCAGTCAGGTACAGATAGCGGGGTCTCTAGTCAGTCAGGTATAGATAGCGGGGTCTCTAGTCAGGTACAGATAGCGGGGTCTCTAGTCAGTCAGGTATAGATAGCGGGGTCTCTAGTCAGGTACAGATAGCGGGGTCTCTAGTCAGTCAGGTACAGATAGTGGGGTCTCTAGTCAGTCAGGTACAGATAGCGGGGTCTCTAGTCAGTCAGGTACAGATAGCGGGGTCTCTAGTGAGTCAGGTACAGATAGCGGGGTCTCTAGTCAGTCAGGCACAGATAGCGGGGTCTCTAGTCAGGCACAGATAGCGGGGTCTCTAGTCAGGTATAGATAGCGGGGTCTCTAGTCAGGTACAGATAGCGGGGTCTCTAGTCAGGCACAGATAGCGGGGTCTCTAGTCAGGCACAGATAGCGGGGTCTCTAGTCAGGTACAGATAGCGGGGTCTCTAGTCAGGTACAGATAGCGGGGTCTCTAGTCTGTCAGGTACAGATAGCGGGGTCTCTAGTCAGTCAGGTACAGATAGCGGGGTCTCTAGTCAGTCAGGTTTAGATAGCGGGGTCTCTAGACAGTCAGGTATAGATAGCGGGGTCTCTAGTCAGGTACAGATAGCGGGGTCTCTAGTCAGTCAGGTACAGATAGCGGGGTCTCTAGTCAGTCAGGTACAGATAGCGGGGTCTCTAGTCAGGTACAGATAGCGGGGTCTCTAGTCAGGTACAGATAGCGGGATCTCTAGTCAGTCAGGTACAGATAGCGGGGTCTCTAGTCAGTCAGGTACAGATAGCGGGGTCTCTAGTCAGTCAGGTACAGATAGTGGGGTCTCTAGTCAGTCAGGTACAGATAGCGGGGTCTCTAGTCAGGTACAGATAGCGGGGTCTCTAGTCAGGTACAGATAGCGGGGTCTCTAGTCAGTCAGGTACAGATAGCGGGGTCTCTAGTCAGTCAGGTACAGATAGCGGGGTCTCTAGTCAGTCAGGTACAGATAGCGGGGTCTCTAGTCAGTCAGGTACAGATAGCGGGGTCTCTAGTCAGTCAGGTACAGATAGCGGGGTCTCTAGACAGTCAGGTATAGATAGCGGGGTCTCTAGTCAGTCAGGTATAGATAGCGGGGTCTCTAGTCAGTCAGGTATAGATAGCGGGGTCTCTAGTCAGGTACAGATAGCGGGGTCTCTAGTCAGTCAGGTATAGATAGCGGGGTCTCTAGTCAGTCAGGTACAGATAGCGGGGTCTCTAGTCAGTCAGGTACAGATAGCGGGGTCTCTAGTCAGGTACAGATAGCGGGGTCTCTAGTCAGTCAGGTACAGATAGCGGGGTCTCTAGTCAGGTACAGATAGCGGGGTCTCTAGTCAGTCAGGTATAGATAGCGGGGTCTCTAGTCAGTCAGGTATAGATAGCGGGGTCTCTAGACAGTCAGGTATAGATAGCGGGGTCTCTAGTCAGTCAGGTACAGATAGTGGGGTCTCTAGTCAGTCAGGTACAGATAGCGGGGTCTCTAGTCAGTCAGGTACAGATAGCGGGGTCTCTAGTCAGTCAGGTACAGATAGCGGGGTCTCTAGTGAGTCAGGTACAGATAGCGGGGTCTCTAGTGAGTCAGGTACAGATAGCGGGGTCTCTAGTCAGTCAGGTACAGATAGCGGGGTCTCTAGTGAGTCAGGTACAGATAGCGGGGTCTCTAGTGAGTCAGGCACAGATAGCGGGGTCTCTAGTCAGGCACAGATAGCGGGGTCTCTAGTCAGGTATAGATAGCGGGGTCTCTAGTCAGGTACAGATAGCGGGGTCTCTAGTCAGGTACAGATAGCGGGGTCTCTAGTCTGTCAGGTACAGATAGCGGGGTCTCTAGTCAGTCAGGTACAGATAGCGGGGTCTCTAGTCAGTCAGGTACAGATAGCGGGGTCTCTAGTCAGTCAGGTTTAGATAGCGGGGTCTCTAGACAGTCAGGTATAGATAGCGGGGTCTCTAGTCAGGTACAGATAGCGGGGTCTCTAGTCAGTCAGGTACAGATAGCGGGGTCTCTAGTCAGTCAGGTACAGATAGCGGGGTCTCTAGTCAGGTACAGATAGCGGGGTCTCTAGTCAGTCAGGTACAGATAGCGGGGTCTCTAGTCAGTCAGGTACAGATAGTGGGGTCTCTAGTCAGTCAGGTACAGATAGCGGGGTCTCTAGTCAGGTACAGATAGCGGGGTCTCTAGTCAGGTACAGATAGCGGGGTCTCTAGTCAGTCAGGTACAGATAGCGGGGTCTCTAGTCAGTCAGGTACAGATAGCGGGGTCTCTAGTCAGTCAGGTACAGATAGTGGGGTCTCTAGTCAGTCAGGTACAGATAGCGGGGTCTCTAGTCAGTCAGGTACAGATAGCGGGGTCTCTAGACAGTCAGGTATAGATAGCGGGGTCTCTAGTCAGTCAGGTATAGATAGCGGGGTCTCTAGTCAGGTACAGATAGCGGGGTCTCTAGTCAGTCAGGTATAGATAGCGGGGTCTCTAGTCAGTCAGGTACAGATAGCGGGGTCTCTAGTCAGGTACAGATAGCGGGGTCTCTAGTCAGTCAGGTACAGATAGCGGGGTCTCTAGTCAGGTACAGATAGCGGGTCTCTAGTCAGTCAGGTATAGATAGCGGGGTCTCTAGTCAGTCAGGTACAGATAGCGGGGTCTCTAGTCAGTCAGGTACAGATAGCGGGGTCTCTAGTCAGTCAGGTACAGATAGCGGGGTCTCTAGTCAGTCAGGTATAGATAGCGGGGTCTCTAGTCAGTCAGGTACAGATAGCGGGGTCTCTAGTCAGTCAGGTACAGATAGCGGGGTCTCTAGTCAGTCAGGTACAGATAGCGGGGTCTCTAGTCAGTCAGGTACAGATAGCGGGGTCTCTAGTCAGTCAGGTACAGATAGCGGGGTCTCTAGTCAGTCAGGTACAGATAGCGGGGTCTCTAGTCAGGCACAGATAGCGGGGTCTCTAGTCAGGTATAGATAGCGGGGTCTCTAGTCAGGTACAGATAGCGGGGTCTCTAGTCAGGCACAGATAGCGGGGTCTCTAGTCAGGCACAGATAGCGGGGTCTCTAGTCAGGCACAGATAGCGGGGTCTCTAGTCAGGTACAGATAGCGGGGTCTCTAGTCAGTTAGGTACAGATAGCGGGGTCTCGTCAGTCAGGTATAGATAGCGGGGTCTCTAGTCAGTCAGGTATAGATAGCGGGGTCTCTAGTGAGTCAGGTATTGATAGCGGGGTCTCTAGTGAGTCAGGTATAGATAGCGGGGTCTCTAGACAGTCAGGTATAGATAGCGGGGTCTCTAGTGAGTCAGGTAATGATAGCGGGGTCTCTAGTCAGGTACAGATAGCGGGGTCTCTAGTCAGTCAGGTACAGATAGCGGGGTCTCTAGTCAGTCAGGTACAGATAGCGGGGTCTCTAGTCAGTCAGGTACAGATAGCGGGGTCTCTAGTCAGTCAGGTACAGATAGCGGGGTCTCTAGTCAGTCAGGTACAGATAGCGGGGTCTCTAGTCAGGTACAGATAGCGGGGTCTCTAGTCAGGTACAGATAGCGGGGTCTCTAGTCAGTCAGGTACAGATAGTGGGGTCTCTAGTCAGTCAGGTACAGATAGCGGGGTCTCTAGTCAGGTACAGATAGCGGGGTCTCTAGTCAGTCAGGTACAGATAGCGGGGTCTCTAGTCAGTCAGGTACAGATAGCGGGGTCTCTAGTCAGTCAGGTATAGATAGCGGGGTCTCTAGTCAGGTACAGATAGCGGGGTCTCTAGTCAGTCAGGTATAGATAGCGGGGTCTCTAGTCAGGTACAGATAGCGGGGTCTCTAGTCAGTCAGGTACAGATAGTGGGGTCTCTAGTCAGTCAGGTACAGATAGCGGGGTCTCTAGTCAGTCAGGTACAGATAGCGGGGTCTCTAGTGAGTCAGGTACAGATAGCGGGGTCTCTAGTCAGTCAGGCACAGATAGCGGGGTCTCTAGTCAGGCACAGATAGCGGGGTCTCTAGTCAGGTATAGATAGCGGGGTCTCTAGTCAGGTACAGATAGCGGGGTCTCTAGTCAGGCACAGATAGCGGGGTCTCTAGTCAGGCACAGATAGCGGGGTCTCTAGTCAGGTACAGATAGCGGGGTCTCTAGTCAGTCAGGTACAGATAGCGGGGTCTCTAGTCAGTCAGGTACAGATAGCGGGGTCTCTAGTCAGTCAGGTATAGATAGCGGGGTCTCTAGTCAGTCAGGTACAGATAGCGGGGTCTCTAGTCAGTCAGGTACAGATAGCGGGGTCTCTAGTCAGTCAGGTACAGATAGCGGGGTCTCTAGTCAGTCAGGTACAGATAGCGGGGTCTCTAGTCAGTCAGGTACAGATAGCGGGGTCTCTAGTCAGTCAGGTACAGATAGCGGGGTCTCTAGTCAGGCACAGATAGCGGGGTCTCTAGTCAGGTATAGATAGCGGGGTCTCTAGTCAGGTACAGATAGCGGGGTCTCTAGTCAGGCACAGATAGCGGGGTCTCTAGTCAGGCACAGATAGCGGGGTCTCTAGTCAGGCACAGATAGCGGGGTCTCTAGTCAGGTACAGATAGCGGGGTCTCTAGTCAGTTAGGTACAGATAGCGGGGTCTCGTCAGTCAGGTATAGATAGCGGGGTCTCTAGTCAGTCAGGTATAGATAGCGGGGTCTCTAGTGAGTCAGGTATTGATAGCGGGGTCTCTAGTGAGTCAGGTATAGATAGCGGGGTCTCTAGACAGTCAGGTATAGATAGCGGGGTCTCTAGTGAGTCAGGTAATGATAGCGGGGTCTCTAGTCAGTCAGGTACAGATAGCGGGGTCTCTAGTCAGTCAGGTACAGATAGCGGGGTCTCTAGTCAGTCAGGTACAGATAGCGGGGTCTCTAGTCAGTCAGGTACAGATAGCGGGGTCTCTAGTCAGTCAGGTACAGATAGCGGGGTCTCTAGTCAGGTACAGATAGCGGGGTCTCTAGTCAGGTACAGATAGCGGGGTCTCTAGTCAGTCAGGTACAGATAGTGGGGTCTCTAGTCAGTCAGGTACAGATAGCGGGGTCTCTAGTCAGGTACAGATAGCGGGGTCTCTAGTCAGTCAGGTACAGATAGCGGGGTCTCTAGTCAGTCAGGTACAGATAGCGGGGTCTCTAGTCAGTCAGGTATAGATAGCGGGGTCTCTAGTCAGGTACAGATAGCGGGGTCTCTAGTCAGTCAGGTATAGATAGCGGGGTCTCTAGTCAGGTACAGATAGCGGGGTCTCTAGTCAGTCAGGTACAGATAGTGGGGTCTCTAGTCAGTCAGGTACAGATAGCGGGGTCTCTAGTCAGTCAGGTACAGATAGCGGGGTCTCTAGTGAGTCAGGTACAGATAGCGGGGTCTCTAGTCAGTCAGGCACAGATAGCGGGGTCTCTAGTCAGGCACAGATAGCGGGGTCTCTAGTCAGGTATAGATAGCGGGGTCTCTAGTCAGGTACAGATAGCGGGGTCTCTAGTCAGGCACAGATAGCGGGGTCTCTAGTCAGGCACAGATAGCGGGGTCTCTAGTCAGGTACAGATAGCGGGGTCTCTAGTCAGTTAGGTACAGATAGCGGGGTCTCTAGTCAGTCAGGTATAGATAGCGGGGTCTCTAGACAGTCAGGTATAGATAGCGGGGTCTCTAGTGAGTCAGGTATTGATAGCGGGGTCTCTAGTGAGTCAGGTATAGATAGCGGGGTCTCTAGTCAGTCAGGTACAGATAGCGGGGTCTCTAGTCAGTCAGGTACAGATAGCGGGGTCTCTAGTCAGTCAGGTACAGATAGCGGGGTCTCTAGTCAGTCAGGTACAGATAGCGGGGTCTCTAGTCAGTCAGGTATAGATAGCGGGGTCTCTAGTCAGGTACAGATAGCGGGGTCTCTAGTCAGTCAGGTACAGATAGTGGGGTCTCTAGTCAGTCAGGTACAGATAGCGGGGTCTCTAGTCAGGTACAGATAGCGGGGTCTCTAGTCAGGTACAGATAGCGGGGTCTCTAGTCAGGTACAGATAGCGGGGTCTCTAGTCAGTCAGGTACAGATAGCGGGGTCTCTAGTCAGTCAGGTACAGATAGCGGGGTCTCTAGTCAGTCAGGTACAGATAGCGGGGTCTCTAGTCAGGTACAGATAGCGGGGTCTCTAGTCAGGTACAGATAGCGGGGTCTCTAGTCAGGTACAGATAGTGGGGTCTCTAGTCAGTCAGGTACAGATAGCGGGGTCTCTAGTCAGGTACAGATAGCGGGGTCTCTAGTCAGGTACAGATAGCGGGGTCTCTAGTCAGGTACAGATAGCGGGGTCTCTAGTCAGTCAGGTACAGATAGCGGGGTCTCTAGTCAGTCAGGTACAGATAGCGGGGTCTCTAGTCAGTCAGGTATAGATAGCGGGGTCTCTAGTCAGGTACAGATAGCGGGGTCTCTAGTCAGTCAGGTACAGATAGTGGGGTCTCTAGTCAGTCAGGTACAGATAGCGGGGTCTCTAGTCAGGTACAGATAGCGGGGTCTCTAGTCAGGTACAGATAGCGGGGTCTCTAGTCAGGTACAGATAGCGGGGTCTCTAGTCAGGTACAGATAGCGGGGTCTCTAGTCAGGTACAGATAGCGGGGTCTCTAGTCAGGTACAGATAGCGGGGTCTCTAGTCAGTCAGGTACAGATAGCGGGGTCTCTAGTCAGTCAGGTACAGATAGCGGGGTCTCTAGTCAGTCAGGTATAGATAGCGGGGTCTCTAGTGAGTCAGGTATTGATAGCGGGGTCTCTAGTCAGGTATAGATAGCGGGGTCTCTAGTCAGTCAGGTACAGATAGTGGGGTCTCTAGTCAGTCAGGTACAGATAGCGGGGTCTCTAGTCAGGTACAGATAGCGGGGTCTCTAGTCAGGTACAGATAGCGGGGTCTCTAGTCAGGTACAGATAGCGGGGTCTCTAGTCAGGTACAGATAGCGGGGTCTCTAGTCAGTCAGGTACAGATAGTGGGGTCTCTAGTCAGTCAGGTACAGATAGCGGGGTCTCTAGTCAGGTACAGATAGCGGGGTCTCTAGTCAGGTACAGATAGCGGGGTCTCTAGTCAGGTACAGATAGCGGGGTCTCTAGTCAGGTACAGATAGCGGGGTCTCTAGTAAGGTACAGATAGCGGGGTCTCTAGTCTGTCAGGTACAGATAGCGGGGTCTCTAGTCAGTCAGGTATAGATAGCGGGGTCTCTAGTCAGTCAGGTACAGATAGCGGGGTCTCTAGTCAGTCAGGTATAGATAGTGGGGTCTCTAGTCGGGTACAGATAGTGGGGTCTCTAGTCGGGTACAGATAGCGGGGTCTCTAGTCAGGTACAGATAGCGGGGTCTCTAGTCAGTCAGGTATAGATAGTGGGGTCTCTAGTCAGGTACAGATAGCGGGGTCTCTAGTCAGGTACAGATAGCGGGGTCTCTAGTCAGTCAGGTACAGATAGCGGGGTCTCTAGTGAGTCAGGTACAGATAGCGGGGTCTCTAGTCAGTCAGGTATAGATAGCGGGGTCTCTAGTCAGTCAGGTACAGATAGCGGGGTCTCTAGTCAGGTATAGATAGTGGGGTCTCTAGTCAGGTATAGATAGTGGGGTCTCTAGTCAGGTACAGATAGCGGGGTCTCTAGTCAGGTACAGATAGCGGGGTCTCTAGTCAGTCAGGTACAGATAGTGGGGTCTCTAGTCAGTCAGGTACAGATAGCGGGGTCTCTAGTCAGTCAGGTATAGATAGCGGGGTCTCTAGTCAGTCAGGTACAGATAGCGGGGTCTCTAGTCAGTCAGGTACAGATAGCGGGGTCTCTAGTCAGTCAGGTACAGATAGTGGGGTCTCCAGTCAGTCAGGTATAGATAGTGGGGTCTGTAGTCAGTCAGGTTTAGATAGCGGGGTCTCCAGGTTGGGGTGTCTTTTGGTCAGTCAGGGATGAACCACGGGATCTCCAGCCTTGGGTTGTCGGTCAGTCAGGTATAGATAGCGGGGGTCTTCAGGTTTGTGGTGTCGGCCAGTCAAGGATGGACAGTGGGGTCTCCAGGTTTGGAATGTCAGTTAGGTATAGATAACGGGATCTCAGGTTTGGGGTTTGTCAGATGAATATGGTGGGGTCTCCAGGTTTGGGGTGACAGGGATGGAACACGGAGGATCTGGGTTTGGGGTGTCAGTCAGTAATGGATATCGGGGTCTTAGGAGTTGGGGTGTCGGTCAGTCGGTAATGGACAGTAGAGTCTCCATGGCAAGGGTGCTGGTCAGTCAGGGATGGACAGTGGGGTCTCCAAGTTTGGGATGTCGGTCAATCAGTGATGGGTAGTGGGGACCCCAGGTTTAGGGTGACGGCCATTCAGGTGGACAGCGGGATCTCTAGGTTTGGGGTGTCAGGTATAGACAGTGGGGTCTCCAGGTTTGGGGTGTCGGTTAGTAAGGAATGAACTGGGGGTCTCCAGGTTCGATGCATCAGTCAGTGATCAACAGCAGGGTCTCTAGGTTTATCTGCTAGTCAGTGATGGGCAGTGGGGTCCCTAGGTTTGGGGTGTCAGTCAAGTATAGATAGCGGGTGCTCCAGGTTTAGGCGATGGATAGCGTGGTTTCCAGGTTTGGGGTGTCGGCCAGTCAAGGATGGACAGCGGGGTCTCCAGGTTTGGGGTGGATAGCGGGTTCTCTCGGTCAGACAGTGATGGACAGCAGGGTCTACAGGTTTGGGATGTCTCAGTCAGAGATGAATAGCGGGGTCTCTAGGTTTGGAGTGTTGGTCAGTCAGGGAATAACAGAGGGGTCTCCGGGTTTGGGATGTTGCGCTCAGAACAATGCTTGACATGAAGGGTTGTAGAATTGCTTCTTCGTTTGCCTATTTTGGACTCTCCCTGAACTCACATCTCTGGATTTTATTAGCGATTGACCTTGTTCCTCTCGTGATCTGGGTCGTCGTTGACATTTCTCGAGTATGTTGCACGTCAATTCACTATTATAAGAAGAACTGAAAACATTATCCAATTAAGTAAACTAGAAAAAATGCAATAAAATATAATAATTTGGACGCCACTTTGCAGATTATATATGACAAAAACTAAAACAAAAAAAGGTCATTGGACACAAACCAGCACATTCTAGGTCAAATATTCAGTATTAAAGTACAAGTTTATTCATTAATTTCAAAAGTATAGTCGATTCCGTTCACTATAATAAGTAAAGCGTTCATCGACCTGGAAACACGGACCTGTGACGTACAATGTCATTGTTAAAAAAGATCAGCGGAGAAGATAAATATATCCCGATAAGTGTGATCGAATGCAGATACAGACGATATGAGAGATGACGTGATGCAAAACAAAGTACAAAATATAACGTAATGCAAGTGTACTCTATATCTGATCAAGGGGGCCCATTGATAAAATTGTCATGCGGATTATAGGTTCGGCCTTCCTACCGCTACTCGTCTGACTTCATCGGATATATTTTTGCCTGCGTGGACGGTGGTACCGGAGGAATCGGACATCTCTCTGCAGTGCATCCGGCTCTCTGGGTAAAGTACTTCTGCTTTTATGACTGGTTAATGATTTTATTGATCCCTTCTGATCACGTGGTACAGGTTACAAAACAAAAGGTTGGATAGATTGGGATAATATGTGAAGGGACAGGGAATAAGAAGAAACCACGAAAACCAATGCTGAGTAATGAACCAATCATCCTGGTGAAGACCGTGTTATTGGCCTGAGATCCGTGTTATCGGCGTCTGCACTCGGATAATCGGGGAAGCCATCGATTCTTTTTGTAATTCATTTTGTATAAAGCCGTGTTAGTGTCCGTCTATCGCCGCTGCGGTCACGGCTCAGATCAGGCCGGTACAGGGGACAGTCCTCGGGCAGCGCGTGGCTGGGCACAGTGGATTCTGATCGATATATGTGCATGAATAACCACAGATCTCAGTGTCCTGTGAAGACGATTGCACTAGGCCCACCTATGGTTCTTCTTTAATAGTAAAAGCCTTATATACCATCAGTGTCTATTCCTGAGTTACACGAGAGGCTTTTCATGACATCACACGGACCGTGGTCGAGTTCAACAACTATCATTACTGTGGTTTGCTGAAGGAAAGAGACACGATCTTAAAGGGGACCCGTCCCCAGGTCATAGAAAGAGAACCCGCAGTCTCTCCTTACTACCGCCATCTCCTGGATTCTTTCAGTGATCTCATTTTATTTCTACAGACCCTTATTCCCGAGATATGGCTCACTGTATTTTTTTGGTGCCAAATATGGTAATGAATTGCTTACTAGCCAAGTGGGCGTCAACAGGAGGTGGAGCTACCTCACAGCCTCTGACGCCGTCCTATCAGGGTGAGGACGCTTCACAAAGGGAGGGCGTAGAAATAAAATGAAATCACTGCTGGAGTCCAGGAGACGGCGGTACTAAGGGGAGACGGCAGGTTCACTCTATAACCTAATAACAGGTCCTCTTTAACCACCGCCCATAGACTATAAGGGTATGTTCACACGTGCACGTCCGTTACGGCCGAAATTACGGGGCTGTTTCCAGGAGAAAACAGCCCCGTCATTTCAGCCGTAACGGCATGTGCAGGCGCTTGAACGCCGCGTCCAATGCGGATGTAATTGGCGCTGCTTTTCATTGGAGTCAATGAATAACGACTCCAATTACGTCCCAAGAAGTGACATGACACTTCTTTGGCGCGGGCGTCTATTTACGCGCCGTCTTTTGATAGCGACGCGTAAATATACGTCTTGTGTGAACAGACAAACGTCAGCCCATTGCTTTCAATGGGCAGATGTTTGTCAACGCATTCAAGCCGTAATTTCGGACGTAATTCCAGGCGTAAAACACCCGAATTACCTCCGTAATTTGGCCGTGTGAACATACCCTAAACGTCCGGCCGGTCCACAATGAACTCTGCAGCGACGTTCCAGAACATCCTGCAGATTTACATTCTTAGCCGCACTGTAGCAGCATTGAGCTCCATGATCCAGCGGCCTCCGGCTACAAAGCCCCCGTCATGGCATCCCCCCGCGCCCGCCTGCCTTCTGTAACTTCTCCCTCTCCTGCCAGGCTGTCCGGGAGGGAGAACAGCGTGTAATAAAAAACACTTTCTCTTCAATACATATATTTGTGTCTAATATCTCTCTCTGTCATATCTATTTGTTTGAAGTACGAGGGAGAAAGAAATACTCCTAAATGAAGGCGCTCCTGCGCGGTGAAGAGTTACCGGATGGTCGGTGATCCTGACATTGTGAATATGATAGGTAAAAGTAATTGTGTGTGTGTGTGTGTGTGTGTGTGTGTGTGTGTATATATATATATGTGTGTGTGTGTGTGTGTATATATATATATGTATGTGTGTGTGTGTGTGTGTGTGTGTGTGTGTGTGTGTGTGTGTGTGTGTGTGTGTGTGTGTGTGTGTGTGTGTGTGTGTGTGTGTGTGTGTGTGTGTATATATATATATATATAACACTTCTGGGTTAAAGGTCCAAGATCAAAGTGGGAGCCGTTACATCCCGTCACATTGGCGTTATTTTAATGGGAAATGTTTATTTCTCTTAACATTTCTGCAGTTTAGTAATAGAGGGGGGGGGGGCAGTATATGAACGTATATGTTCCTCCATTATTACTCTTACTAAATTCCAATAGCGGAGTCCTTTACTAGAACAATTTATAATGAGTGACATCGGGGCCCCTGTTGTGGGGGAACCTCGCACCTTTGGTTAGGACGGTCTCCATGTTGTGGGGGAACCTCGCACCTTTGCTTAGGACGGTCTCCCTGTTGTGGGGGAACCTCGCACCTTTGGTTAGGACGGTCTCCCTGTTGTGGGGGAACCTCGCACCTTTGGTTAGGACGGTCTCCCTGTTGTGGGGGAACCTCGCACCTTTGGTTAGGACGGTCTCCCTGTTGTGGGGGAACCTCGCACCTTTGGCTAGGACGGTCTCCCTGTTGTGGGGGAACCTCGCACCTTTGGTTAGGACGGTCTCCCTGTTGTGGGGGAACCTCGCACCTTTGGTTAGGACGGGCTCCCTGTTGTGGGGGAACCTCGCACCTTTGGTTAGGACGGGCTCCCTGTTGTGGGGGAACCTCGCACCTTTGGTTAGGACGGTCTCCCTGTTGTGGGGGAACCTCGCACCTTTGGTTAGGACGGGCTCCCTGTTGTGGGGGAACCTCGCACCTTTGGTTAGGACGGGCTCCCTGTTGTGGGGGAACCTCGCACCTTTGGTTAGGACGGGCTCCCTGTTGTGGGGGAACCTCGCACCTTTGGTTAGGACGGTCTCCCTGTTGTGGGGGAACCTCGCACCTTTGGTTAGGACGGTCTCCCTGTTGTGGGGGAACCTCGCACCTTTGGTTAGGACGGGCTCCCTGTTGTGGGGGAACCTCGCACCTTTGGTTAGGACGGGCTCCCTGTTGTGGGGGAACCTCGCACCTTTGGTTAGGACGGTCTCCCTGTTGCGGGGGAACCTCGCACCTTTGGTTAGGACGGGCTCCCTGTTGCGGGGGAACCTCGCACCTTTGGTTAGGACGGTCTCCCTGTTGCGGGGGAACCTCGCACCTTTGGTTAGGACGGTCTCCCTGTTGCGGGGGAACCTCGCACCTTTGGTTAGGACGGTCTCCCTGTTGCGGGGGAACCTCGCACCTTTGGTTAGGACGGTCTCCCTGTTGCGGGGGAACCTCGCACCTTTGGTTAGGACGGGCTCCCTGTTGCGGGGGAACCTCGCACCTTTGGTTAGGACGGGCTCCCTGTTGCGGGGGAACCTCGCACCTTTGGTTAGGACGGGCTCCCTGTTGCGGGGGAACCTCGCACCTTTGGTTAGGACGGGCTCCCTGTTGCGGGGGAACCTCGCACCTTTGGTTAGGACGGTCTCCCTGTTGCGGGGGAACCTCGCACCTTTGGTTAGGACGGGCTCCCTGTTGCGGGGGAACCTCGCACCTTTGGTTAGGACGGTCTCCCTGTTGCGGGGGAACCTCGCACCTTTGGTTAGGACGGTCTCCCTGTTGCGGGGGAACCTCGCACCTTTGGTTAGGACGGTCTCCCTGTTGCGGGGGAACCTCGCACCTTTGGTTAGGACGGTCTCCCTGTTGCGGGGGAACCTCGCACCTTTGGTTAGGACGGGCTCCCTGTTGCGGGGGAACCTCGCACCTTTGGTTAGGACGGGCTCCCTGTTGCGGGGGAACCTCGCACCTTTGGTTAGGACGGGCTTCCGGTTTGTTTTCTTTCTGGTTTTCATTCTTATTATTCTTGGTTTTGTAAATAGAAATGATTAAAAAAAAAGTCAAATATAAAATGATCTTTGTGAAGAAGTTTCTTTGTGATAAGTGGGTGGTGTTTGTCTAAAAGTCATATATTGACCTTCTGATCTGGGATCTCTACAAATAACCTATTGATCTAGATGTTACTTTTCTGTTTATACCGTCCCAATGTTTTCATTCCGCCCGTCTGGAGAGCGGTGTTAGGACTCCCCTTTATTTAGCTCGGTTGTGGGTGGAATCGGTTCTATTGGGGAGGTCTTGATGTGATATTGTAGGGGACGTCTGGAAACGTTTGACATTGCCGTTTTTTTTGCATTCTACGTGTTATTTAATCTGCAGCGTAAGGTCGGCGTGCTTCTCCCGCACTCACATTCTATTACGTGTGACGGCCGGAGCTGAAACGTCGCACAGGGCAGAGACGTCCCTCTGTTCACTTCATTCTATAGAGTCGCTGCTCATTTTTTGAATTCTGAATTTAGTCCATAATAAAGATATAATAATCATCTAAATGCAGATTTTTCTCATGTCCTATAAATAATTATTATATCTATCTCCTATATGTTGCTCTAGAATATAATTTTAGGCTGGGGCTGCACAGCGACTTCAGCTGCGACACAGCCAAATATCACTACATATGGTAAGTAATGGCAGTGAACGTGGTGGCGGTAAGCTTACTTGCGATATAGGCTACCGGTCAAAGCGATTTTTGGCCATGTGACCAATATCGTGGCCAAAGTCGCCATGTAGCCCCAGCCTAAACCTGTACAATAAATCAATACATACGAGATGGATCATCCGCTTAAGAAAATTTGCTCTCCAATACCCAGTTTGCGCACCTTTCATTGTAAGCTCCGCCTTCGCCCAGCGTGTAAGAAACGTGCTCATATTTGGTATCGTAGAAGTTGCTAATATTTAGGTGTTTACCCAGTGGCTGCACCAGATGTAATAAAAAAAAAAAAGAACAGTGAACGTGATTTTAGGTGATTTTTCTAATTTGGGGGGGGTAAAGCCTCTGGTCGGGAAGGAGTTTCCCCCATCAGGGATATTTGTGACACATCCACAGGATATGTCGTAAGTGTCAGGTAGATGCGGATCCCACCTCTGGGAACCCCACTTCTCTAGAATGAGGCCCCCTAAACCCCGTTCTATCTCGGCGTTGCGGCTGAAGCGCGTGATTTCCGACCAACAAACCGCTCAAGCTCTGTGGCAGCTTTACTGCCGGATTATCCCAAACCAGAGTAACCCGGAAGGAGAATAAAGCGGAGCCGTCTTCAGAGTGAACATGTTGTGACTTGTGGGACCTTTAGGCCGGGTTCCCATGTAGTGTAAACGCTGCGGGATTATCACAACGGAATTCTGGGAGGAAATTCTGCAGCATTTACAGTAGCAGCAAAGTGGATGAGATTTAGATTGGATGCCCACGGAAAAAAAGCAGCAAAAACGTTAATAAATGGACCTGCAGTGCGGAATTTAGATCCTCAGCATGTCGAGTTATGCTGCGTTTTCGTTGCTTTTCTGTTGTGGGTTTTCCCCATTGAATTCAACGGGGATGAAAAACCTGCAATAGAAAGAGTGTGGCGACTTGGGGCGGAATCGTAGCGATTCTGCCGCAAAAATCGCAACTCAGGAAAAAAAAAAATATATCACACTTGCCCAGAACTCTCTCCCCCTTCCTGCAGTCCGGCCTCCTGGGATGATGTTGCATCCCACATGAGCTGCAGCCAATCACAGCCTGCAACGTCACCCAGGGAGGCCGGACCACGCGCAGAGAAGAGGGAGGGGCTAAGTATGAATGGAAAGAAGCGTTGTGAAAAAGATAAAGCCACAGTGGAAATCCCGTTTGAAGGACCGCACGATGTGGTGCAGTTTTTCGGACGGAAGGCGCAGCGGGTTCCAGGTCGGATACCCTGCGGAGTATTTACACAGCGTATCCGACCAGTGAGAAACCGGCCTTACAGTATGTAGCCAAAGACTAAAATAAACCGGCCCTGCGTGAAGCAGTCCGCCACCTACCATAGGATTGGGCATCTCGTCCGTCCCCACCAGCCACAGGACTGAAGACATGACAACCGGCCTCATTTTGAAAGAATCTTTAATAATCTGAAGAAAATTACCAATTGCATAAAAAAACTTCTAAAAACACAAACATTCTGCAACCAACACAGTATGCAGAGGAATAGAGAGGACCCCACAAGAAGGAAAGTCACTGCAGCCCGAGGCCAAGCTGTAAATAGACTGACCCCCCAAAACAGCAGCAACGGACTGCGCAGCCTCTACATTCCCAGCCGCGGATATGAGCTCCTCCCCACAGAGCGCAATATATACAGAACACATCGTACATCAGTGCACAAGCAATATCCCATATGTTCACCGCCCAAAAACTGAAGTCTAAAGGCAAAAAGCTTTATACACACAAATATATAGCACCCAGCGCTGCGCTCCTATCACACACGAGACTGTCCAGGGATAGGTTTACAAAAGAAGGGTAGAGATCCTCTATGTACAATCGCCAGCGTCCCTCCACGCGGATCCAACGGCCTCTCAGCTGAGAACGTCTTTATGGCAACGCAGCCCAAATACAACGTCCGAGATCCAAGTTCCTTAAATGTTTCCCGGGTTCTTCATGAGGAGTCCATCCGGTCAACAGCACAACAGGGAGTGAACCTCACCGGGGTCTGTAGACATTCTGAAAGACCACAGGACGACACAGGAAAGTCCAAAGCAAGGCACACGGGAAGGAGGATACAGAGAAGGGAGCGGAGCTCGGAGGCGGATAAACAGCCACAAGCTCAGTCACATTCCAGGGTTGTGCTGGACAGAAAACCTTCAGCCGCTTTAGCTGCACATCATTGAAGGCCTGAAATGAAGACAAACATGTTTAGTGCAGAGAATCTGAAGGGCCCAATGCTGAGAAGTGACCCGAGGGGCAGGTGGGGAGGACGCTACAGAAGTGCCCCGAGGGACAGGTGGGGAGGACTCTACAGAAGTGACCCGAGGGACTGGTGGGGAGGGCTCTACAGAAGTGCCCGGAGGGACTGGTGGGGAGGACTCTACAGAAGTGCCCCGAGGGACTGGTGGGGAGGGCTCTACAGAAGTGCCCTGAGGGACAGGTGGGGAGGACTCTACAGAAGTGACCCGAGGGACTGGTGGGGAGGACTCTACAGAAGTGACCCGAGGGACTGGTGGGGAGGACTCTACAGAAGTGCCCCGAGGGACAGGTGAGGAGGGCTCTACAGAAGTGACCCGAGGGACTGGTGGGGAGGGCTCTACAGAAGTGCCCCGAGGGACAGGTGGGGAGGACTCTACAGAAGTGACCCGAGGGACTGGTGGGGAGGACTCTACAGAAGTGACCCGAGGGACTGGTGGGGAGGACTCTACAGAAGTGACCCGAGGGACTGGTGGGGAGGACTCTACAGAAGTGCCCCGAGGGACAGGTGGGGAGGACTCTACAGAAGTGCCCCGAGGGACAGGTGGGGAGGACTCTACAGAAGTGCCCCGAGGGACTGGTGGGGAGGACTCTACAGAAGTGCCCCGAGGGACTGGTGGGGAGGACTCTACAGAAGTGACCCGAGGGACTGGTGGGGAGGACTCTACAGAAGTGACCCGAGGGACTGGTGGGGAGGACTCTACAGAAGTGACCCGAGGGACTGGTGGGGAGGACTCTACAGAAGTGACCCGAGGGACTGGTGGGGAGGACTCTACAGAAGTGACCCGAGGGACTGGTGGGGAGGACTCTACAGAAGTGACCCGAGGGACTGGTGGGGAGGACTCTACAGAAGTGACCCGAGGGACTGGTGGGGAGGACTCTACAGAAGTGCCCCGAGGGACAGGTGGGGAGGACTCTACAGAAGTGCCCCGAGGGACAGGTGGGGAGGACTCTACAGAAGTGCCCCGAGGGACAGGTGGGGAGGACTCTACAGAAGTGCCCCGAGGGACAGGTGGGGAGGACTCTACAGCCCATGAAGTGACGCTGCACCTCAAATTTCTTCTATTTTTCAGCTCATGCAGTAAAGAAAACAAATATGGTGTAAAGGGGAATTTCATACGAGACTCGATATGTTGTCCGTAATCAATGACAGAGAAGCCCAGGGACGGATATCCAGGCCAGTTCATCATCCAATCAAACACATGACAACCTCTAATGGGAAGGCCGTCAGAAATCGGCTGCTGGGCCTATAACAACTCATCCGGGGCCTCTATTTCTACATTTACAGGAAGCTGCATACAAAAGGGGGGATTCCTCTAGGTGGAATTTATGGAAATCCACAGGGAAGACCCTGCAAAGCGAATTCATAACCTCGTAATATGGCAGATAGTCCCGGCCCGACCACTGGTCTAATGACCCAAAATAACAGCATCATATCTGAATTAGGCCTTAATCAGGGACCGGCCATTCCCAAAAGGAAAACATACACAAGCTGCTAAATACACACACCACATCCTGCTTGTCTCCATTTTAGCAACAGGAGATTTTTTTTCTACATGTCAGAGTAAAAATTAGCTGAAAAACAAATGCATGGCGCCAGCAGGAGACAATAACGAGTATTTACGGGGTAACCTAGAAAGTCGTACCGATCACCTCCAATGTGGCTCAAGTCATCGTCTTCCATTTCCTCTTCAAGGTCCATATCTATCTCGGAACCCACATCAGCCCTCTTATAGGTGTATGCACTGAAAAACATGGACCGGGGGAGACAAAAATGGAAACCAACATCAAGTCCACCGAGTTAAATACATTTGTAAGCGATGAAGAGACGCACAGCCGTGTCCAAAAAGCAAATAAAGCGCAAACCTGAATCCGACACATTCACAACAAGAAGAACATTTCTCCAGTTTGTTTTATTACAGAAAGTAAAGAAAATTAATAATTTGGCTGTTCAAAAAAAAATAGCAGCGCCGTCATTTATCTCTAAAAACTCAAAAATGTCATGTATAAACTTTAAAAAAAAACCTGTCTGAGCTGTCGCTCTCCCACAGTAATATCGGAGCTGTCGCTCTCCCGCAGTAATATCGGAGCTGTCGCTCTCCCGCAGTAATATCTGAGCTGTCGCTTTCCCGCAGTTATATCTGAGCTGTCGCTCTCCCGTAGTGATATCTGAGCTGCCGCTCTCCCGCAGTTATATCTGAGCTGCCGCTCTCCCGCAGTTATATCGGAGCTGTCGCTCTCCCGCAGTTATATCGGAGCTGTCGCTCTCCCGCAGTTATATCGGAGCTGTCGCTCTCCCGCAGTTATATCGGAGCTGTCGCTCTCCCGCAGTAATATCGGAGCTGTCGCTTTCCCGCAGTTATATCTGAGCTGTCGCTCTCCCGCAGTAATATCTGAGCTGTCGCTCTCCCGCAGTTATATCTGAGCTGCCGCTTTCCCGCAGTAATATCTGAGCTGCCGCTCTCCCGCAGTAATATCTGAGCTGTCGCTCTCCCGTAGTGATATCTGAGCTGCCGCTCTCCCGCAGTGATATCTGAGCTGTCGCTCTCCCGCAGTTATATCTGAGCTGTCGCTCTCCCGCAGTGATATCTGAGCTGTCGCTCTCCCGCAGTGATATCTGAGCTGTCGCTCTCCCGCAGTGATATCTGAGCTGCCGCTCTCCCGCAGTGATATCTGAGCGGTCGCTCTCCCAGTAATATCTGAGCTGTCGCTCTCCCGCAGTTATATCTGAGCTGCCGCTCTCCCGCAGTGATATCTGAGCTGCCGCTCTCCTGCAGTGATATCTGAGCTGCCGCTCTCCCGCAGTGATATCTGAGCTGCCGCTCTCCCGCAGTAATATCGGAGCTGTCGCTTTCCCGCAGTTATATCTGAGCTGTCGCTCTCCCGCAGTGATATCTGAGCTGTCGCTCTCCCGCAGTAATATCGGAGCTGTCGCTCTTCCGCAGTAATATCGGAGCTGTCGCTTTTCCGCAGTAATATCTGAGCTGTCGCTCTCCCGCAGTAATATCTGAGCTGTCGCTCTCCCGCAGTTATATCTGAGCTGCCGCTCTCCCGCAGTTATATCTGAGCTGCCGCTCTCCCGCAGTAATATCTGAGCTGTCGCTTTCCTGCAGTAATATCTGAGCAGTCACGTTCCTGCAGGAATATTTGGTGACATCACCGCTGTTTGAGAACTCTTGACATCTGTTACGTGGAGTCCACACCTTCTGCCCCTGTGACCAGGTCTCCAGTCCAGGAAGATGATTGGACGACGCTCCGCGGTTCCTCTGGATTTCTGATGTCACCCCACAAGTTCTCTATGGGATTGAGGTCGGGGGTTGGGCTGCCGCTCCATTCGTTGTTCTCGCACTGCTGCGTTTTGGGTCATTGTCGTGTTTTTGGACATTTTTCTTCGGCGTAGGACAACGTGATCTCCTTAAGTATTTTGATCTATTCAGACTGATCCCTTGTATGTGATAAATAGACCCAGCACCAGGTATGAGACACATCCCCGTGTCTTGATTTTTGCAGCACCTCGCTTTCTGTTTCACCGTGTACTGTGGCCTGTATCCAGTGCTCGGGGGTCGTCTGATTAACTGTCTGCGGCCACTAGACCCGAAAATAACAATTTTGCGTTCATCAGTCGACAACATGTTGCACCGTTTTTCTTTGAGAAGTCAGTTTGTTCCTGGGCAGTTTTGAACCTCTTCAGGACAGGTCTTTTTTGCGGGGAGTTCTTGCTGGTGACTCGACTTCACTTAATAGTCTTGTGATTGGAGCAGATCACCGGAAACTTCACGTCTTCTCATCTTTCTGGAGGTTAGGATTGGCTGAGCCTTTACCATTTTGACTTTTCTTCCATCCATTAGATCAGTAGTTCCGCGCTTCCTTCCCACATCTTTCAGGTTTTGGCGCTTCCTTCCCACATCTTTCAGGTTTTGGCGCTTCCTTCCGAGTCTTTCAGGTTTTGGCGCTCCCTTCCCACATCTTTCAGGTTTTGGCGCTCCCTTCCCACATCTTTCAGGTTTTGGCGCTCCCTTCCCACATCTTTCAGGTTTTGGCGCTTCCTCCCGCGTCTCTCAGGTTATGGCGCTTCCTCCCGCGTCTCTCAGGTTATGGCGCTTCCTCCCGCGTCTCTCAGGTTATGGCGCTTCCTCCCGCGTCTCTCAGGTTATGGCGCTTCCTCCCGCGTCTCTCAGGTTATGGCGCTTCCTCCCGCGTGTCTCAGGTTATGGCGCTTCCTCCCGCGTCTCTCAGGTTATGGCGCTTCCTCCCGCGTCTCTCAGGTTATGGCGCTTCCTCCCGCGTCTCTCAGGTTATGGCGCTTCCTCCCGCGTCTCTCAGGTTATGGCGCTTCCTCCCGCGTCTCTCAGGTTATGGCGCTTCCTCCCGCGTCTCTCAGGTTATGGCGCTTCCTCCCGCGTCTCTCAGGTTATGGCGCTTCCTCCCGCGTCTCTCAGGTTATGGCGCTTCCTCCCGCGTCTCTCAGGTTATGGCGCTTCCTCCCGCGTCTCTCAGGTTATGGCGCTTCCTCCCGCGTCTCTCAGGTTATGGCGCTTCCTCCCGCGTCTCTCAGGTTATGGCGCTTCCTCCCGCGTCTCTCAGGTTATGGCGCTTCCTCCCGCGTCTCTCAGGTTATGGCGCTTCCTCCCGCGTCTCTCAGGTTATGGCGCTTCCTCTTGCGTCTCAGGTTATGGCGCTTCCTCTTGCGTCTCAGGTTATGGCGCTTCCTCCCGCGTCTCAGGTTATGGCGCTTCCTCCCACACGTCTCAGGTTATGGCGCTTCCTCCCGCGTCTCTCAGGTTATGGCGCTTCCTTCCGCGTCTTTCTGGTTTTGACGCTTCCTTCCGTTTTTTTGTTGCCACTTCAAGGCACTTGAGATGATTTTAACAGAGTGGCCAATAATTTGCTGCACTTCTCCAGAGGGTTTTTCCCACTGCAATCAACTTTTGAATCAGTCGGTTTTTCATCAGGACAATGTCTGGAACGTCGCATGTTCCCCAGTATTTGAGAAGGAAACGCCCTATAACCTACATGTGCGACATATACCGCCCTCCGACAACCTTTCACCTGCCCATACATGTGCAGCATGTAATGGGCAGGGCTGCACAAATCCTGGGGCACTTTAAAAAAGTGTCCTTATTTAGTTATCGGCGAGTAATTGGCAAGGGGGCGGGTAACAAGGCTGCGACACTGTCCAATCAGCAACGGACAGTGTCACAGCAAGAGCTGGAGAGAGGAGAGCGCGCACGCTCCCACTCTTCAGGTCTCCGCAGACAAGCTGAACAAGACGAGAGATCACACAGTCCTGTCCTTGTCAGCTGAGGAGTGAGAGCGTGCGCGCACAGCTCCGCTGCTGAGGATACTCCCACTGCCATGGAAAAGAGGAAGAATTCACATTTTTCTCCACTTCGGTTCCGTGGTGGAGCTGCGCACGCACGCTCTCTCTCTCTCCAGCTCTTGCTGTGACACGGTCCAATCCGCTACGGACAGTGATGTTACACAACCGCTTGCCAATTACACGCCGCATTGACAGTTCTTGGGGTTAGTTAAATATTGGGCGCCAAACATAACGGCACCGATATCTAAACAACGGAGAAACATAGGTTTGTTTTTTTTATAGTGAGACAGAGTTTGCACAGCCCTGCCCGTTACATGCTGCACGTGTATGGGCAGGTGAAAGGATCTCTTTAAATAAGGGCCAAAATGAACCCCTGTTATTCCTCAGTATGAAGGACTTCACAATAATCGCAGTGAGTTACATTGGTGAACAATTAATGATTCAGTTCCTCAGAACGAGCAGCTCGCACGTCCGAATTGTTGGCTTTGCTTTTTCTTCTGCACTTACAAGTCAATTATCTGCTATGTAGAAATATGACTTCACCAAAAATCTTCATTTATCAGGTTAACCATGTTGGACTGCTAGTTGTTTTATGTTTTGTTAACACTACTGTACGTGTGTGGCAGGACTGCAGCGATATAAGCCCTGTCTATGGTAGGAGTCCGCAAAGTCTCCCTATAAACACCCTGCTGTGAAAAGCTCCACATCCATTACCTGATCGAGCGGCAGGTGAAGAACACGATTCTCTTCAGCTTCTTATTGTAGAAGAAATAGTTGAAGGACCACAAGCTCCCGTCCTCCCCAAAGGGATCAGAGTCCAGATCAGGGTTGTAGCTGTCATGAGAGAAGAACAACACGGTGACCAGAGCAGGCACAACAGGGAGACGCCTCTCATCATCTCTCACCTGACTGGGGCCGTGTTTTGTAGGACATGGTCACACATACGATTGTTTGGTCACCAGGGAGCTCCCTGCACCAGTTCCCCATAAAGCCTGAACATAAATCTGTAGTGAACCTTCAATGAGATCAGTGTCAGTAGCCTGGACTGAACGCTCACAGCGGACAGGGGGCGCTCCAGACTTTACCTTCAGTGACTGCTACAGGTCCGAGGCTAGACAATCCGATGGTACGCTACATTCTTATTTTCAGATCCTCTTTCCCTGGTTCGTTCTGACTGCGGCCTCTCATCTTAAAAGGACACATTCACCCGGCTTTCCTAGGTAACCCCCCCCCCCCCATTGTTCAGTGCCTGAGAAACGAGGTCCTTTACTATAAGCGTGCTAGTACAGTTCTTCTGCGATTACTATTTAATTTTTCTGCACTGACCCTGCTAGAACTTGACCATCCCTGTCTGTCCTGACCTTTTTGCCTGTTTATCGGGCTGACCTCCGGCTCGGCTGGCCTCCGGCTCGGCTGGCCTGGAGTGACCATCTGCCTCCTTGGACTGGATCCTGTATCTGTCTGCGCCATTGAGTCCTGCCTGTCTACATCAGGAATTGCCAACTCTGGGGGACTACTCTGGGGGTAGCAATCAAGTCCACATCGTCGTACGGAGGTAAAAGGGTGAACACCTAGCATACCCGTAGACTCCACTCCCCCGTTTAGCCCTATGATATCACCGCGGGGGTCCACAGCATCCTCTGTTGGCCATCATTGTGTGTCACCAGATTCTGAGAGCCATAGCTTTATTTTTCCATTGATTGAGCGGTATAAGAGCAGGTTTTTGCTGGGTGAGCCATAGTTAGGATTTCTACCAGTTTGGGGTACATAAGACTTTTTGATCACCGTTCACCCGGTAAAGAATCTTGTATTAAAACAGCTCAGACTTTCACGGACTCGTCGTTACCAGTTGTGTTATGTTATTTTACATTACTTTAAGGGAAAATGGGAAAAGGTTTTTTTTCTGTCAACGTTTAATTTCTTTTTATACATTTTAATCGTTGAATCACTGGTGCAAGATACCACAATACTAATTGCAGTATATTGTGTTGTGTACCGGTTCCTATCAAGCTCTGCCAGATAGGAGCACAAAGATGGCAGACGTTCATCATGCTCCCAGGCTGCCATGACAACCATCTGCACCCCACGTTTGCAAGTTGTGGGGGGGGGAGTTGGCTGTCAGAGTAGAGCGCCGGCACAGTTACAATGGAAGATCTAAGCCACGGTCCCTACCACTTGGGAAGCTCTGCCGGTCCGCACCAAGGATGAACTGGCAGGTCGGGATCCGTCCAGCTCCAGCAGTAGAAGAGGTCTCTTTCCACGGATGGAGAATTATTGCCGAAAACCATTCACCTGGTTAACAAAAAAACCTCATCTGCATGTGAGTGGGAAGACTCAATCATCAACAAAACTTCTTTCTATGTTTTGAAAAATTCCCTTAGTCCTCTTCTCCCGGGCCCTGCCTGGTTATGGAGACCTTCTCCAGTTATAGATGGGACTTCTGGTCTGATAACCCGTTTGGGTAAAACTTGCCACCAATGTCTCGCTGTCATTCGACCGCCTAGTTGTCGACCTGTGGAACAAGATTTAGACAGTTTGCCGAAACCTTACTCCATGTACCCTGCTTCTACCCACAGGCCTTACGGCATTGCCACCGAATGGATACCCAATGTCACTCCACCTCGCTGTAGGGTATATTCACGGTCTATTCTTGAAACTGAAGCGGTCGCACTACATCAAAGACAATCTGTAGAGGGGGGGGGGGTCATTTGCAGATCGTCCTCTGCCAGAGCTGGCTTCCTTTTTATAGAGAGGAGAGTATATTACAGCCCTGTAGAGACCAACGGGGGCACAACAAATATCCTCTGCCATTAACTACCAAGCTTTTTCTCCAACTACAGGGAGCGAATATATTCACCAGGTGGGATTTATATTGTGCATAAAATGTCACTGGAATCCGTGAAGGGAATGAGTGGAAAACTGAATCTAATGCCAGAGACGGACACGGAGTGTTTGGCTCTGCCCGTCTGTCCTGACCTTTTCATCTATGGGTTTTCCAAGAATTTGTCAATGACATTTTCAGAGGTCCCCTGAACAGTTGTGAGGTGGTAGCTTTGGATGATATTCTCGTTTTCTCCCCAGATCTCTGCGCTCGCAGCATCTCAGGGGGAACCATCTTCACGCCAAGCATTAAATCCAGTTTACTTTTTCTGTTCTACAATCTTTCATCAAGGTCTTCAAGTGGATCCAACTAAATTATCTGCAGTGCTCAATGACTCCAAAATCATAAAAATCATGGTTTGTCTTTATCATCGACAATTCTGAACTTACTAAAATAGGTAAAGACTAAAACTCCAGAGGCCGACAAAGCGATCCCCAGCCTGAAACAAGCTCCTCAGCTCTCCAAAGACCAGATCCCAACAATCCTGTTCTGGAAGTGGGTGCCTAGTCAGGGGGAGGGGGGGCAGTTCTCGCTCAGAAAGGAGAGAGGAAGGTAAAGCCCTTTCCTGTGGCGGAGAAATGATGGCACCGGTGTTCCTCCTGCTGTACAGTGATCCGGGTCGTAGTGGACGGTTCTCGAAGATGCCGCACTTCATTCCACTACTCGTCGGACCGTTCTCTTCATTGAACATATTTTTTCTGCATGGATGAAAGGGTGAACACCTAGAAATCCCTTAGACTCCACTCCCCGGTATAACCCTATACCAAATCCACAGATAATACAGAGAGTTCCCAGCATTCTCTATCGCCCGTGACATAAAACCTGCACCAATCCCTCCACATTATACTGAAGAACAGATCTGATCACCAAGCCAAGCTTTCAGGCCTCCACTGATCTGGGCTTTACACGGATGGTCATTGATTTCAAGGAGTGCAGAAACGAGGACTCAACCAACCAGCAAGTCCAGAGGACCATTAGGGAACTTATTCCAAACCATTTAAATTTCATACCTATAAATGTCACACTCCGACAGGCAGATCTCTTCATCCACAGCGTCCCACAGATCAGGCTTCAAGGAGGTGAAATCCTCACCCAGAGCAGACACCAGGCTGCTATTCACCGCATTCACCACCTGAGGGCGACACATACCAGTTAAGTAATGAATGCGTAGCGAACACGATAATTAGCTCCATAAATCAGTAAATACGAATATATTAAAACTTTGTAATGTTATTAGAAGACAATGTCACCTCCCAGCAGCCTGTACCCCCTCTCCTGCCTGCAGCCTCTCTGTAATATATGTTATTAGAGGACAGTGTCACCTCCTCACCTTCCAGCAGCCTGTACCCCTCTCCTGCCTGCAGCCTCTGTAATATATGTTATTAGAGGACAGTGTCACCTCCTCACCTTCCAGCAGCCTGTACCCCTCTCCTGCCTGCAGCCTCTCTGTAATATATGTTATTAGAGGCCAGTGTCACCTCCTCACCTTCCAGAAGCCTGTACCCCCTCTCCTGCCTGCAGCTTCTGTAATATATGTTATTAGAGGACAGTGTCACCTCCTCACCTTCCAGCAGCCTGTACCCCCTCTCCTGCCTGCAGCCTCTCTGTAATATATGTTATTAGAGGCCAGTGTCTCCTCCTCACCTTCCAGCAGCCTGTACCCCTCTCCTGCCTGCAGCCTCTCTGTAATATATGTTATTAGAGGACAGTGTCATCTCCTCACCTTCCAGCAGCCTGTACCCCCTCTCCTGCCTGCAGCCTCTGTAATATATGTTATTAGAGGACAGTGTCACCTCCTCACCTTCCAGCAGCCTGTACCCCCTCTCCTGCCTGCAGCCTCTGTAATATATGTTATTAGAGGACAGTGTCACCTCCTCACCTTCCAGCAGCCTGTACCCCTCTCCTGCCTGCAGCCTCTGTAATATATGTTATTAGAGGACAGTGTCACCCACTCACCTTCCAGCAGCCTGTACCCCCTCTCCTGCCTGCAGCCTCTGTAATATATGTTATTAGAGGACAGTGTCATCTCCTCACCTTCCAGCAGCCTGTACCCCCTCTCCTGCCTGCAGCCTCTGTAATATATGTTATTAGAGGACAGTGTCACCTCCTCACCTTCCAGCAGCCTGTACCCCTCTCCTGCCTGCAGCATCTCTGTAATATATGTTATTAGAGGACAGTGTCACCCCCTCACCTTCCAGCAGCCTGTACCCCCTCTCCTGCCTGCAGCCTCTGTAATATATGTTATTAGAGGACAGTGTCACCTCCTCACCTTCCAGCAGCCTGTACCCCTCTCCTGCCTGCAGCCTCTGTAATATATGTTATTAGAGGACAGTGTCATCTCCTCACCTTCCAGCAGCCTGTACCCCCTCTCCTGCCTGCAGCCTCTGTAATATATGTTATTAGAGGACAGTGTCACCTCCTCACCTTCCAGCAGCCTGTACCCCTCTCCTGCCTGCAGCCTCTGTAATATATGTTATTAGAGGACAGTGTCACCTCCTCACCTTCCAGCAGCCTGTACCCCTCTCCTGCCTGCAGCCTCTCTGTAATATATGTTATTAGAGGACAGTGTCACCCCCTCACCTTCCAGCAGCCTGTACCCCTCTCCTGCCTGCAGCCTCTGTAATATATGTTATTAGAGGACAGTGTCCCCTCCTCACCTTCCAGCAGCCTGTACCCCCTCTCCTGCCTGCAGCCTCTCTGTAATATATGTTATTAGAGGACAGTGTCACCTCCTCACCTTCCAGCAGCCTGTACCCCTCTCCTGCCTGCAGCCTCTGTAATATATGTTATTAGAGGACAGTGTCCCCTCCTCACCTTCCAGCAGCCTGTACCCCTCTCCTGCCTGCAGCCTCTGTAATATATGTTATTAGAGGACAGTGTCATCTCCTCACCTTCCAGCAGCCTGTACCCCCTCTCCTGCCTGCAGCCTCTCTGTAATATATGTTATTAGAGGACAGTGTCACCCCCTCACCTTCCAGCAGCCTGTACCCCCTCTCCTGCCTGCAGCCTCTGTAATATATGTTATTAGAGGACAGTGTCATCTCCTCACCTTCCAGCAGCCTGTACCCCCTCTCCTGCCTGCAGCCTCTGTAATATATGTTATTAGAGGACAGTGTCACCTCCTCACCTTCCAGCAGCCTGTACCCCCTCTCCTGCCTGCAGCCTCTGTAATATATGTTATTAGAGGACAGTGTCCCCTCCTCACCTTCCAGCAGCCTGTACCCCCTCTCCTGCCTGCAGCCTCTCTGTAATATATGTTATTAGAGGACAGTGTCACCTCCTCACCTTCCAGCAGCCTGTACCCCTCTCCTGCCTGCAGCCTCTGTAATATATGTTATTAGAGGACAGTGTCCCCTCCTCACCTTCCAGCAGCCTGTACCCCCTCTCCTGCCTGCAGCCTCTCTGTAATATATGTTATTAGAGGACAGTGTCACCTCCTCACCTTCCAGCAGCCTGTACCCCTCTCCTGCCTGCAGCCTCTGTAATATATGTTATTAGAGGACAGTGTCCCCTCCTCACCTTCCAGCAGCCTGTACCCCCTCTCCTGCCTGCAGCCTCTCTGTAATATATGTTATTAGAGGACAGTGTCACCCCCTCACCTTCCAGCAGCCTGTACCCCTCTCCTGCCTGCAGCCTCTGTAATATATGTTATTAGAGGACAGTGTCACCTCCTCACCTTCCAGCAGCCTGTACCCCCTCTCCTGCCTGCAGCCTCTGTAATATATGTTATTAGAGGACAGTGTCATCTCCTCACCTTCCAGCAGCCTGTACCCCCTCTCCTGCCTGCAGCCTCTCTGTAATATATGTTATTAGAGGACAGTGTCACCCCCTCACCTTCCAGCAGCCTGTACCCCCTCTCCTGCCTGCAGCCTCTGTAATATATGTTATTAGAGGACAGTGTCATCTCCTCACCTTCCAGCAGCCTGTACCCCCTCTCCTGCCTGCAGCCTCTGTAATATATGTTATTAGAGGACAGTGTCACCTCCTCACCTTCCAGCAGCCTGTACCCCCTCTCCTGCCTGCAGCCTCTGTAATATATGTTATTAGAGGACAGTGTCACCTCCTCACCTTCCAGCAGCCTGTACCCCCTCTCCTGCCTGCAGCCCCTGTAATATATGTTATTAGAGGTCAGTGTCATCTCCTCACCTTCCAGCAGCCTGTACCCCCTCTCCTGCCTGCAGCCTCTGTAATATATGTTATTAGAGGACAGTGTCATCTCCTCACCTTCCAGCAGCCTGTACCCCTCTCCTGCCTGCAGCCCCTGTAATATATGTTATTAGAGGACAGTGTCACCTCCTCACCTTCCAGCAGCCTGTACCCCCTCTCCTGCCTGCAGCCTCTGTAATATATGTTATTAGAGGACAGTGTCACCTCCTCACCTTCCAGCAGCCTGTACCCCTCTCCTGCCTGCAGCCTCTCTGTAATATATGTTATTAGAGGACAGTGTCACCTCCTCACCTTCCAGCAGCCTGTACCCCTCTCCTGCCTGCAGTCTCTCTGTAATATATGTTATTAGAGGACAGTGTCACCTCCTCACCTTCCAGCAGCCTGTACCCCCTCTCCTGCCTGCAGCCTCTCTGTAATATATGTTATTAGAGGACAGTGTCACCTCCTCACCTTCCAGCAGCCTGTACCCCTCTCCTGCCTGCAGCCTCTGTAATATATGTTATTAGAGGACAGTGTCACCTCCTCACCTTCCAGCAGCCTGTACCCCCCTCCTGCCTGCAGCCTCTGTAATATATGTTATTAGAGGACAGTGTCACCTCCTCACCTTCCAGCAGCCTGTACCCCCTCTCCTGCCTGCAGCCTCTGTAATATATGTTATTAGAGGACAGTGTCACCTCCTCACCTTCCAGCAGCCTGTACCCCCTCTCCTGCCTGCAGCCTCTGTAATATATGTTATTAGAGGACAGTGTCACCTCCTCACCTTCCAGCAGCCTGTACCCCTCTCCTGCCTGCAGCCTCTCTGTAATATATGTTATTAGAGGACAGTGTCACCCCCTCACCTTCCAGCAGCCTGTACCCCTCTCCTGCCTGCAGCCCCTGTAATATATGTTATTAGAGGACAGTGTCACCCCCTCACCTTCCAGCAGCCTGTACCCCCTCTCCTGCCTGCAGCCTCTGTAATATATGTTATTAGAGGACAGTGTCATCTCCTCACCTTCCAGCAGCCTGTACCCCCTCTCCTGCCTGCAGCCTCTGTAATATATGTTATTAGAGGACAGTGTCACCCCCTCACCTTCCAGCAGCCTGTACCCCCTCTCCTGCCTGCAGCCTCTGTAATATATGTTATTAGAGGACAGTGTCACCTCCTCACCTTCCAGCAGCCTGTACCCCCTCTCCTGCCTGCAGCCTCTGTAATATATGTTATTAGAGGACAGTGTCACCCCCTCACCTTCCAGCAGCCTGTACCCCCTCTCCTGCCTGCAGCCTCTGTAATATATGTTATTAGAGGACAGTGTCACCTCCTCACCTTCCAGCAGCCTGTACCCCCTCTCCTGCCTGCAGCCTCCCTGTAATATATGTTATTAGAGGACAGTGTCACCTCCTCACCTTCCAGCAGCCTGTACCCCTCTCCTGCCTGCAGCCTCTGTAATATATGTTATTAGAGGACAGTGTCACCTCCTCACCTTCCAGCAGCCTGTACCCCCTCTCCTGCCTGCAGCCTCTGTAATATATGTTATTAGAGGACAGTGTCACCTCCTCACCTTCCAGCAGCCTGTACCCCCTCTCCTGCCTGCAGCCTCTGTAATATATGTTATTAGAGGACAGTGTCACCCCCTCACCTTCCAGCAGCCTGTACCCCTCTCCTGCCTGCAGCCTCTCTGTAATATATGTTATTAGAGGACAGTGTCATCTCCTCACCTTCCAGCAGCCTGTACCCCTCTCCTGCCTGCAGCCTCTGTAATATATGTTATTAGAGGACAGTGTCCCCTCCTCACCTTCCAGCAGCCTGTACCCCCTCTCCTGCCTGCAGCCTCTGTAATATATGTTATTAGAGGACAGTGTCACCCCCTCACCTTCCAGCAGCCTGTACCCCTCTCCTGCCTGCAGCCTCTGTAATATATGTTATTAGAGGACAGTGTCACCTCCTCACCTTCCAGCAGCCTGTACCCCCTCTCCTGCCTGCAGCCTCTGTAATATATGTTATTAGAGGACAGTGTCACCCCCTCACCTTCCAGCAGCCTGTACCCCCTCTCCTGCCTGCAGCCTCTGTAATATATGTTATTAGAGGACAGTGTCACCCCCTCACCTTCCAGCAGCCTGTACCCCCCTCTCCTGCCTGCAGCCTCTGTAATATGTGTTATTAGAGGACAGTGTCTCCTCCTCACCTTCCAGCAGCCTGTACCCCTCTCCTGCCTGCAGCCTCTCTGTAATATATGTTATTAGAGGACAGTGTCACCTCCTCACCTTCCAGCAGCCTGTACCCCCTCTCCTGCCTGCAGCCTCTGTAATATATGTTATTAGAGGACAGTGTCACCTCCTCACCTTCCAGCAGCCTGTACCCCCTCTCCTGCCTGCAGCCTCTGTAATATATGTTATTAGAGGACAGTGTCATCTCCTCACCTTCCAGCAGCCTGTACCCCTCTCCTGCCTGCAGCCTCTGTAATATATGTTATTAGAGGACAGTGTCACCCCCTCACCTTCCAGCAGCCTGTACCCCCTCTCCTGCCTGCAGCCTCTCTGTAATATATGTTATTAGAGGACAGTGTCACCTCCTCACCTTCCAGCAGCCTGTACCCCTCTCCTGCCTGCAGCCTCTGTAATATATGTTATTAGAGGACAGTGTCACCTCCTCACCTTCCAGCAGCCTGTACCCCCTCTCCTGCCTGCAGCCTCTCTGTAATATATGTTATTAGAGGACAGTGTCACCTCCTCACCTTCCAGCAGCCTGTACCCCCTCTCCTGCCTGCAGCCTCTCTGTAATATATGTTATTAGAGGACAGTGTCACCTCCTCACCTTCCAGCAGCCTGTACCCCCTCTCCTGCCTGCAGCCTCTGTAATATATGTTATTAGAGGACAGTGTCACCTCCTCACCTTCCAGCAGCCTGTACCCCCTCACCTTCCAGCAGCCTCTGTAATATATGTTATTAGAGGACAGTGTCACCTCCTCACCTTCCAGCAGCCTGTACCCCCTCACCTTCCAGCAGCCTCTGTAATATATGTTATTAGAGGACAGTGTCACCTCCTCACCTTCCAGCAGCCTGTACCCCTCTCCTGCCTGCAGCCTCTCTGTAATATATGTTATTAGAGGACAGTGTCATCTCCTTACCTTCCAGCAGCCTGTACCCCCTCTCCTGCCTGCAGCCTCTGTAATATATGTTATTAGAGGACAGTGTCACCCCCTCACCTTCCAGCAGCCTGTACCCCCTCTCCTGCCTGCAGCCTCTCTGTAATATATGTTATTAGAGGACAGTGTCCCCTCCTCACCTTCCAGCAGCCTGTACCCCCTCTCCTGCCTGCAGCCTCTCTGTAATATATGTTATTAGAGGACAGTGTCACCTCCTCACCTTCCAGCAGCCTGTACCCCCTCTCCTGCCTGCAGCCTCTGTAATATATGTTATTAGAGGACAGTGTCACCTCCTCACCTTCCAGCAGCCTGTACCCCCTCACCTTCCAGCAGCCTCTGTAATATATGTTATTAGAGGACAGTGTCACCTCCTCACCTTCCAGCAGCCTGTACCCCCTCACCTTCCAGCAGCCTCTGTAATATATGTTATTAGAGGACAGTGTCACCTCCTCACCTTCCAGCAGCCTGTACCCCTCTCCTGCCTGCAGCCTCTCTGTAATATATGTTATTAGAGGACAGTGTCATCTCCTTACCTTCCAGCAGCCTGTACCCCCTCTCCTGCCTGCAGCCTCTGTAATATATGTTATTAGAGGACAGTGTCACCCCCTCACCTTCCAGCAGCCTGTACCCCCTCTCCTGCCTGCAGCCTCTCTGTAATATATGTTATTAGAGGACAGTGTCCCCTCCTCACCTTCCAGCAGCCTGTACCCCCTCTCCTGCCTGCAGCCTCTGTAATATATGTTATTAGAGGACAGTGTCACCCCCTCACCTTCCAGCAGCCTGTACCCCCTCTCCTGCCTGCAGCCTCTGTAATATATGTTATTAGAGGACAGTGTCACCTCCTCACCTTCCAGCAGCCTGTACCCCCTCTCCTGCCTGCAGCCTCTGTAATATATGTTATTAGAGGACAGTGTCACCTCCTCACCTTCCAGCAGCCTGTACCCCTCTCCTGCCTGCAGCCTCTGTAATATATGTTATTAGAGGACAGTGTCACCTCCTCACCTTCCAGCAGCCTGTACCCCTCTCCTGCCTGCAGCCTCTGTAATATATGTTATTAGAGGACAGTGTCACCTCCTCATCTTCCAGCAGCCTGTACCCCCTCTCCTGCCTGCAGCCTCTCTGTAATATATGTTATTAGAGGACAGTGTCACCTCCTCACCTTCCAGCAGCCTGTACCCCCTCTCCTGCCTGCAGCCTCTGTAATATATGTTATTAGAGGACAGTGTCACCTCCTCACCTTCCAGCAGCCTGTACCCCCTCTCCTGCCTGCAGCCTCTGTAATATATGTTATTAGAGGACAGTGTCACCCCCTCACCTTCCAGCAGCCTGTACCCCCTCTCCTGCCTGCAGCCTCTGTAATATATGTTATTAGAGGACAGTGTCACCTCCTCACCTTCCAGCAGCCTGTACCCCTCTCCTGCCTGCAGCCTCTGTAATATATGTTATTAGAGGACAGTGTCACCTCCTCACCTTCCAGCAGCCTGTACCCCCTCTCCTGCCTGCAGCCTCTGTAATATATGTTATTAGAGGACAGTGTCACCCCCTCACCTTCCAGCAGCCTGTACCCCTCTCCTGCCTGCAGCCTCTGTAATATATGTTATTAGAGGACAGTGTCACCCCTCACCTTCCAGCAGCCTGTACCCCCTCTCCTGCCTGCAGCCTCTGTAATATATGTTATTAGAGGACAGTGTCACCTCCTCACCTTCCAGCAGCCTGTACCTCCTCTCCTGCCTGCAGCCTCTGTAATATATGTTATTAGAGGACAGTGTCACCCCCCTCACCTTCCAGCAGCCTGTACCCCCTCTCCTGCCTGCAGCCTCTGTAATATATGTTATTAGAGGACAGTGTCACCTCCTCACCTTCCAGCAGCCTGTACCCCCTCTCCTGCCTGCAGCCTCTGTAATATATGTTATTAGAGGACAGTGTCCCCTCCTCACCTTCCAGCAGCCTGTACCCCCTCTCCTGCCTGCAGCCTCTCTGTAATATATGTTATTAGAGGACAGTGTCACCTCCTCACCTTCCAGCAGCCTGTACCCCTCTCCTGCCTGCAGCCTCTGTAATATATGTTATTAGAGGACAGTGTCCCCTCCTCACCTTCCAGCAGCCTGTACCCCCTCTCCTGCCTGCAGCCTCTCTGTAATATATGTTATTAGAGGACAGTGTCACCTCCTCACCTTCCAGCAGCCTGTACCCCTCTCCTGCCTGCAGCCTCTGTAATATATGTTATTAGAGGACAGTGTCACCTCCTCACCTTCCAGCAGCCTGTACCCCTCTCCTGCCTGCAGCCTCTCTGTAATATATGTTATTAGAGGACAGTGTCACCCCCTCACCTTCCAGCAGCCTGTACCCCCTCTCCTGCCTGCAGCCTCTGTAATATATGTTATTAGAGGACAGTGTCACCTCCTCACCTTCCAGCAGCCTGTACCCCTCTCCTGCCTGCAGCCTCTGTAATATATGTTATTAGAGGACAGTGTCATCTCCTCACCTTCCAGCAGCCTGTACCCCCTCTCCTGCCTGCAGCCTCTCTGTAATATATGTTATTAGAGGACAGTGTCACCCCCTCACCTTCCAGCAGCCTGTACCCCCTCTCCTGCCTGCAGCCTCTGTAATATATGTTATTAGAGGACAGTGTCACCCCCTCACCTTCCAGCAGCCTGTACCCCCTCTCCTGCCTGCAGCCTCTCTGTAATATATGTTATTAGAGGACAGTGTCACCTCCTCACCTTCCAGCAGCCTGTACCCCCTCTCCTGCCTGCAGCCTCTGTAATATATGTTATTAGAGGACAGTGTCACCTCCTCACCTTCCAGCAGCCTGTACCCCCTCTCCTGCCTGCAGCCTCTGTAATATATGTTATTAGAGGACAGTGTCACCTCCTCACCTTCCAGCAGCCTGTACCCCCTCTCCTGCCTGCAGCCCCTGTAATATATGTTATTAGAGGTCAGTGTCATCTCCTCACCTTCCAGCAGCCTGTACCCCCTCTCCTGCCTGCAGCCTCTGTAATATATGTTATTAGAGGACAGTGTCATCTCCTCACCTTCCAGCAGCCTGTACCCCTCTCCTGCCTGCAGCCCCTGTAATATATGTTATTAGAGGACAGTGTCACCTCCTCACCTTCCAGCAGCCTGTACCCCCTCTCCTGCCTGCAGCCTCTGTAATATATGTTATTAGAGGACAGTGTCACCTCCTCACCTTCCAGCAGCCTGTACCCCTCTCCTGCCTGCAGCCTCTCTGTAATATATGTTATTAGAGGACAGTGTCACCTCCTCACCTTCCAGCAGCCTGTACCCCCTCTCCTGCCTGCAGCCTCTCTGTAATATATGTTATTAGAGGACAGTGTCATCTCCTCACCTTCCAGCAGCCTGTACCCCCTCTCCTGCCTGCAGCCTCTGTAATATATGTTATTAGAGGACAGTGTCACCTCCTCACCTTCCAGCAGCCTGTACCCCTCTCCTGCCTGCAGCCTCTGTAATATATGTTATTAGAGGACAGTGTCACCTCCTCACCCTCCAGCAGCCTGTACCCCCTCTCCTGCCTGCAGCCTCTGTAATATATGTTATTAGAGGACAGTGTCACCTCCTCACCTTCCAGCAGCCTGTACCCCTCTCCTGCCTGCAGCCTCTCTGTAATATATGTTATTAGAGGACAGTGTCACCCCCTCACCTTCCAGCAGCCTGTACCCCTCTCCTGCCTGCAGCCCCTGTAATATATGTTATTAGAGGACAGTGTCACCCCCTCACCTTCCAGCAGCCTGTACCCCCTCTCCTGCCTGCAGCCTCTGTAATATATGTTATTAGAGGACAGTGTCATCTCCTCACCTTCCAGCAGCCTGTACCCCCTCTCCTGCCTGCAGCCTCTGTAATATATGTTATTAGAGGACAGTGTCACCCCCTCACCTTCCAGCAGCCTGTACCCCCTCTCCTGCCTGCAGCCTCTGTAATATATGTTATTAGAGGACAGTGTCACCTCCTCACCTTCCAGCAGCCTGTACCCCCTCTCCTGCCTGCAGCCTCCCTGTAATATATGTTATTAGAGGACAGTGTCACCTCCTCACCTTCCAGCAGCCTGTACCCCTCTCCTGCCTGCAGCCTCTGTAATATATGTTATTAGAGGACAGTGTCACCTCCTCACCTTCCAGCAGCCTGTACCCCCTCTCCTGCCTGCAGCCTCTGTAATATATGTTATTAGAGGACAGTGTCACCTCCTCACCTTCCAGCAGCCTGTACCCCCTCTCCTGCCTGCAGCCTCTGTAATATATGTTATTAGAGGACAGTGTCACCCCCTCACCTTCCAGCAGCCTGTACCCCTCTCCTGCCTGCAGCCTCTCTGTAATATATGTTATTAGAGGACAGTGTCATCTCCTCACCTTCCAGCAGCCTGTACCCCTCTCCTGCCTGCAGCCTCTGTAATATATGTTATTAGAGGACAGTGTCCCCTCCTCACCTTCCAGCAGCCTGTACCCCCTCTCCTGCCTGCAGCCTCTGTAATATATGTTATTAGAGGACAGTGTCACCTCCTCACCTTCCAGCAGCCTGTACCCCTCTCCTGCCTGCAGCCTCTGTAATATATGTTATTAGAGGACAGTGTCACCTCCTCATCTTCCAGCAGCCTGTACCCCCTCTCCTGCCTGCAGCCTCTCTGTAATATATGTTATTAGAGGACAGTGTCACCTCCTCACCTTCCAGCAGCCTGTACCCCCTCTCCTGCCTGCAGCCTCTGTAATATATGTTATTAGAGGACAGTGTCACCTCCTCACCTTCCAGCAGCCTGTACCCCCTCTCCTGCCTGCAGCCTCTGTAATATATGTTATTAGAGGACAGTGTCACCTCCTCACCTTCCAGCAGCCTGTACCCCCTCTCCTGCCTGCAGCCTCTGTAATATATGTTATTAGAGGACAGTGTCACCCCCTCACCTTCCAGCAGCCTGTACCCCCTCTCCTGCCTGCAGCCTCTGTAATATATGTTATTAGAGGACAGTGTCACCTCCTCACCTTCCAGCAGCCTGTACCCCTCTCCTGCCTGCAGCCTCTGTAATATATGTTATTAGAGGACAGTGTCACCTCCTCACCTTCCAGCAGCCTGTACCCCCTCTCCTGCCTGCAGCCTCTGTAATATATGTTATTAGAGGACAGTGTCACCCCCTCACCTTCCAGCAGCCTGTACCCCTCTCCTGCCTGCAGCCTCTGTAATATATGTTATTAGAGGACAGTGTCACCCCTCACCTTCCAGCAGCCTGTACCTCCTCTCCTGCCTGCAGCCTCTGTAATATATGTTATTAGAGGACAGTGTCACCCCCTCACCTTCCAGCAGCCTGTACCCCTCTCCTGCCTGCAGCCTCTGTAATATATGTTATTAGAGGACAGTGTCACCTCCTCACCTTCCAGCAGCCTGTACCCCTCTCCTGCCTGCAGCCTCTGTAATATATGTTATTAGAGGACAGTGTCATCTCCTCACCTTCCAGCAGCCTGTACCCCCTCACCTTCCAGCAGCCTCTGTAATATATGTTATTAGAGGACAGTGTCACCCCCTCACCTTCCAGCAGCCTGTACCCCCTCTCCTGCCTGCAGCCTCTGTAATATATGTTATTAGAGGACAGTGTCACCTCCTCACCTTCCAGCAGCCTGTACCCCCTCTCCTGCCTGCAGCCTCTCTGTAATATATGTTATTAGAGGACAGTGTCACCTCCTCACCTTCCAGCAGCCTGTACCCCCTCACCTTCCAGCAGCCTCTGTAATATATGTTATTAGAGGACAGTGTCACCCCCTCACCTTCCAGCAGCCTGTACCCCCTCTCCTGCCTGCAGCCTCTGTAATATATGTTATTAGAGGACAGTGTCACCTCCTCACCTTCCAGCAGCCTGTACCCCCTCTCCTGCCTGCAGCCTCTCTGTAATATATGTTATTAGAGGACAGTGTCCCCTCCTCACCTTCCAGCAGCCTGTACCCCCTCTCCTGCCTGCAGCCTCTGTAATATATGTTATTAGAGGACAGTGTCACCCCCTCACCTTCCAGCAGCCTGTACCCCTCTCCTGCCTGCAGCCTCTGTAATATATGTTATTAGAGGACAGTGTCACCTCCTCACCTTCCAGCAGCCTGTACCCCTCTCCTGCCTGCAGCCTCTGTAATATATGTTATTAGAGGACAGTGTCACCCACTCACCTTCCAGCAGCCTGTACCCCCTCTCCTGCCTGCAGCCTCTCTGTAATATATGTTATTAGAGGACAGTGTCACCTCCTCACCTTCCAGCAGCCTGTACCCCTCTCCTGCCTGCAGCCCCTGTAATATATGTTATTAGAGGACAGTGTCACCTCCTCACCTTCCAGCAGCCTGTACCCCCTCTCCTGCCTGCAGCCTCTGTAATATATGTATTAGAGGACAGTGTCACCCCCTCACCTTCCAGCAGCCTGTACCCCCTCTCCTGCCTGCAGCCTCTGTAATATATGTTATTAGAGGACCGTGTCACCCCCTCACCTTCCAGCAGCCTGTACCCCCTCTCCTGCCTGCAGCCCCTCTGTAATATATGTTATTAGAGGACAGTGTCACCCCCTCACCTTCCAGCAGCCTGTACCCCCTCTCCTGCCTGCAGCCTCTGTAATATATGTTATTAGAGGACAGTGTCACCTCCTCACCTTCCAGCAGCCTGTACCCCCTCTCCTGCCTGCAGCCTCTCTGTAATATATGTTATTAGAGGACAGGTCACCCCCTCACCTTCCAGCAGCCTGTACCCCTCTCCTGCCTGCAGCCTCTGTAATATATGTTATTAGAGGACAGTGTCACCCCCTCACCTTCCAGCAGCCTGTACTCCCTCTCCTGCCTGCAGCCTCTGTAATATATGTTATTAGAGGACAGTGTCACCTCCTCACCTTCCAGCAGCCTGTACCCCCTCCTGCCTGCAGCCTCTCTGTAATATATGTTATTAGAGGACAGTGTCACCTCCTCACCTTCCAGCAGCCTGTACCCCTCTCCTGCCTGCAGCCTCTGTAATATATGTTAATAGAGGACAGTGTCACCTCCTCACCTTCCAGCAGTCTGTACCCCTCTCCTGCCTGCAGCCTCTGTAATATATGTTATTAGAGGACAGTGTCACCTCCTCACCTTCCAGCAGCCTGTACCCCCTCTCCTGCCTGCAGCCTCTGTAATATATGTTATTAGAGGACAGTGTCACCTCCTCACCTTCCAGCAGCCTGTACCCCCTCTCCTGCCTGCAGCCTCTGTAATATATGTTATTAGAGGACAGTGTCACCTCCTCACCTTCCAGCAGCCTGTACCCCACTCTCCTGCCTGCAGCCTCTCTGTAATATATGTTATTAGAGGACAGTGTCACCTCCTCACCTTCCAGCAGTCTGTACCCCTCTCCTGCCTGCAGCCTCTGTAATATATGTTATTAGAGGACAGTGTCACCTCCTCACCTTCCAGCAGCCTGTACCCCTCTCCTGCCTGCAGCCTCTGTAATATATGTTATTAGAGGACAGTGTCACCTCCTCACCTTCCAGCAGCCTGTACCCCTCTCCTGCCTGCAGCCTCTGTAATATATGTTATTAGAGGACAGTGTCACCCCCTCACCTTCCAGCAGCCTGTACCCCCTCTTCCTGCCTGCAGCCCTCTTTAATATATGTTATTAGAGGACAGTGTCACCTCCCTCACCTTCAGCAGCCTGTACCCCCTCTCCTGCCTGCAGCCTCTGTAATATATGTTATTAGAGGACAGTGTCACCTCCTCACCTTCCAGCAGCCTGTACCCCCTCTCCTGCCTGCAGCCTCTGTAATATATGTTATTAGAGGACAGTGTCACCTCCTCACCTTCCAGCAGCCTGTACCCCCTCTCCTGCCTGCAGCCTCTGTAATATATGTTATTAGAGGACAGTGTCAACCCCCTCACCTTCCAGCAGCCTGTACCCCCTCTCCTGCCTGCAGCCTCTGTAATATATGTTATTAGAGGACAGGGTCACCTCCTCACCTTCCAGCAGCCTGTACCCCCTCTCCTGCCTGCAGCCTCTCTGTAATATATGTTATTAGATGACAGTGTCACCCCCTCACCTTCCAGCAGCCTGTACCCCTCTCCTGCCTGCAGCCTCTGTAATATATGTTATTAGAGGACAGTGTCACCCCCTCACCTTCCAGCAGCCTGTACTCCTCTCCTGCCTGCAGCTCTGTAATATATGTATTAGAGGACCGTGTCCCCTCCTCACCTTCAGCAGCCTGTACCCCCTCTCCTGCCTGCAGCCTCTGTAATATATGTTATTAGAGGACCGTGTCCCTCCTCACCTTCCAGCAGCCTGTACCCCCTCTTCCTGCAGCAGCCTCTGGTAATATATGTTATTAGAGGACAGTGTCACCTCCTCACCTTCCAGCAGCCTGTACCCCTCTCCTGCCTGCAGCCTCTGTAATATATGTTATTAGAGGACAGTGTCACCCCCCTCACTTCAGCAGCCTGTACCCCTCTCCTGCCTGCAGCCTCTGTAATATATGTTATTAGAGGACAGTGTCACCTCCTCTCCTCACGCCTGTACCCCTCTCCTGCCTGCAGCCTCTGTAATATATGTTATTAGAGGACAGTGTCATCTCCTCACCTTCCAGCAGCCTGTACCCCCTCTCCTGCCTGCAGCCTCTGTAATATATGTTATTAGAGGACAGTGTCACCTCCTCACCTTCCAGCAGCCTGTACCCCCTCTCCTGCCTGCTGCATCTCTGTAATATATGTTATTAGAGGACAGTGTCACCCCCTCACCTTCCAGCAGCCTGTACCCTCTCTCCTGCCTGCAGCCTCTGTAATATATGTTATTAGAGGACAGTGTCACCTCCTCACCTTCCAGCAGCCTGTACCCCTCTCCTGCCTGCAGCCTCTGTAATATATGTTATTAGAGGACAGTGTCATCTCCTCACCTTCCAGCAGCCTGTACCCCCTCTCCTGCCTGCAGCCTCTGTAATATATGTTATTAGAGGACAGTGTCACCTCCTCACCTTCCAGCAGCCTGTACCCCTCTCCTGCCTGCAGCCTCTGTAATATATGTTATTAGAGGACAGTGTCACCTCCTCACCTTCCAGCAGCCTGTACCCCTCTCCTGCCTGCAGCCTCTCTGTAATATATGTTATTAGAGGACAGTGTCACCCCCTCACCTTCCAGCAGCCTGTACCCCTCTCCTGCCTGCAGCCTCTGTAATATATGTTATTAGAGGACAGTGTCCCCTCCTCACCTTCCAGCAGCCTGTACCCCCTCTCCTGCCTGCAGCCTCTCTGTAATATATGTTATTAGAGACAGTGTCACCTCCTCACCTTCCAGCAGCCTGTACCCCTCTCCTGCCTGCAGCCTCTGTAATATATGTTATTAGAGGACAGTGTCCCCTCCTCACCTTCCAGCAGCCTGTACCCCTCTCCTGCCTGCAGCCTCTGTAATATATGTTATTAGAGGACAGTGTCATCTCCTCACCTTCCAGCAGCCTGTACCCCCTCTCCTGCCTGCAGCCTCTCTGTAATATATGTTATTAGAGGACAGTGTCACCCCCTCACCTTCCAGCAGCCTGTACCCCTCTCCTGCCTGCAGCCTCTGTAATATATGTTATTAGAGGACAGTGTCATCTCCTCACCTTCCAGCAGCCTGTACCCCCTCTCCTGCCTGCAGCCTCTGTAATATATGTTATTAGAGGACAGTGTCACCTCCTCACCTTCCAGCAGCCTGTACCCCCTCTCCTGCCTGCAGCCTCTGTAATATATGTTATTAGAGGACAGTGTCCCCTCCTCACCTTCCAGCAGCCTGTACCCCCTCTCCTGCCTGCAGCCTCTCTGTAATATATGTTATTAGAGGACAGTGTCACCTCCTCACCTTCCAGCAGCCTGTACCCCTCTCCTGCCTGCAGCCTCTGTAATATATGTTATTAGAGGACAGTGTCCCCTCCTCACCTTCCAGCAGCCTGTACCCCCTCTCCTGCCTGCAGCCTCTCTGTAATATATGTTATTAGAGGACAGTGTCACCTCCTCACCTTCCAGCAGCCTGTACCCCTCTCCTGCCTGCAGCCTCTGTAATATATGTTATTAGAGGACAGTGTCCCCTCCTCACCTTCCAGCAGCCTGTACCCCCTCTCCTGCCTGCAGCCTCTCTGTAATATATGTTATTAGAGGACAGTGTCACCCCCTCACCTTCCAGGCAGCCTGTACCCTCTCCTGCCTGCAGCCTCTGTAATATATGTTATTAGAGGACAGTGTCACCTCCTCACCTTCCAGCAGCCTGTACCCCTCTCCTGCCTGCAGCCTCCTGTAATATATGTTATTAGAGGACAGTGTCATCTCCCTCACCTTCCAGCAGCCTGTACCCCCTCTCCTGCCTGCAGCCTCTCTGTAATATATGTTATTAGAGGACAGTGTCACCCCCTCACCTTCCAGCAGCCTGTACCCCCTCTCCTGCCTGCAGCCTCTGTAATATATGTTATTAGAGGACAGTGTCATCTCCTCACCTTCCAGCAGCCTGTACCCCCTCTCCTGCCTGCAGCCTCTGTAATATATGTTATTAGAGGACAGTGTCACCTCCTCACCTTCCAGCAGCCTGTACCCCTCTCCTGCCTGCAGCCTCTGTAATATATGTTATTAGAGGACAGTGTCACCTCCTCACCTTCCAGCAGCCTGTACCCCTCTCCTGCTGCAGCCCTGTAATATATGTTATTAGAGGTCAGTGTCATCTCCTCACCTTCCAGCAGCCTGTACCCCCTCTCCTGCCTGCAGCCTCTGTAATATATGTTATTAGAGGACAGTGTCATCTCCTCACCTTCCAGCAGCCTGTACCCCCTCTCCTGCCTGCAGCCCCTGTAATATATGTTATTAGAGGACAGTTGTCACCTCCTCACCTTCCAGCAGCCTGTACCCCTCTCCTGCCTGCAGCCTCTGTAAATATATGTTATTAGAGGACAGTGTCACCTCCTCACCTTCCAGCAGCCTGTACCCCTCTCCTGCCTGCAGCCTCTCTGTAATATATGTTATTAGAGGACAGTGTCACCTCCTCACCTTCCAGCAGCCTGTACCCCTCTCCTGCCTGCAGCTCTCTGTAATATATGTTATTAGAGGACAGTGTCACCTCCTCACCTTCCAGCAGCCTGTACCCTCTCCTGCCTGCAGCCTCTCTGTAATATATGTTATTAGAGACAGTGTCATCTCCTCACCTTCAGCAGCCTGTACCCCTCTCCTGCCTGCAGTCTCTCTGTAATATATGTTATTAGAGGACAGTGTCACCTCCTCACCTTCCAGCAGCCTGTACCCCCTCTCCTGCCTGCAGCCTCTGTAATATATGTTATTAGAGGACAGTGTCACCTCCTCACCTTCCAGCAGCCTGTACCCCCTCTCCTGCCTGCAGCCTCTCTGTAATATATGTTATTAGAGGACAGTGTCATCTCCTCACCTTCCAGCAGCCTGTACCCCCTCTCCTGCCTGCAGCCTCTGTAATATATGTTATTAGAGGACAGTGTCCCCTCCTCACCTTCCAGCAGCCTGTACCCCTCTCCTGCCTGCAGCCTCTCTGTAATATATGTTATTAGAGGACAGTGTCACCTCCTCACCTTCCAGCAGCCTGTACCCCCCTCCTGCCTGCAGCCTCTGTAATATATGTTATTAGAGGACAGTGTCACCTCCTCACCTTCCAGCAGCCTGTACCCCCTCTCCTGCCTGCAGCCTCTGTAATATATGTTATTAGAGGACAGTGTCACCTCCTCACCTTCCAGCAGCCTGTACCCCCCTCCTGCCTGCAGCCTCTCTGTAATATATGTTATTAGAGGACAGTGTCACCTCCTCACCTTCCAGCAGCCTGTACCCCTCTCCTGCCTGCAGCCTCTGTAATATATGTTATTAGAGGACAGTGTCACCCCCTCACCTTCCAGCAGCCTGTACCCCTCTCCTGCCTGCAGCCTCTCTGTAATATATGTTATTAGAGGACAGTGTCATCCCCTCACCTTCCAGCAGCCTGTACCCCCTCTCCTGCCTGCAGCCTCTGTAATATATGTTATTAGAGGACAGTGTCACCCCCTCACCTTCCAGCAGCCTGTACCCCCTCTCCTGCCTGCAGCCTCTGTAATATATGTTATTAGAGGACAGTGTCATCTCCTCACCTTCCAGCAGCCTGTACCCCCTCTCCTGCCTGCAGCCTCTGTAATATATGTTATTAGAGGACAGTGTCACCCCCTCACCTTCCAGCAGCCTGTACCCCCTCTCCTGCCTGCAGCCTCTGTAATATATGTTATTAGAGGACAGTGTCACCTCCTCACCTTCCAGCAGCCTGTACCCCCTCTCCTGCCTGCAGCCTCCCTGGTAATATATGTTATTAGAGGACAGTGTCACCTCCTCACCTTCCAGCAGCCTGTACCCCTCTCCTGCCTGCAGCCTCTGTAATATATGTTATTAGAGGACAGTGTCACCTCCTCACCTTCCAGCAGCCTGTACCCCCTCTCCTGCCTGCAGCCTCTGTAATATATGTTATTAGAGGACAGTGTCACCTCCTCACCTTCCAGCAGCCTGTACCCCCTCTCCTGCCTGCAGCCTCTGTAATATATGTTATTAGAGGACAGTGTCACCCCCTCACCTTCCAGCAGCCTGTACCCCTCTCCTGCCTGCAGCCTCTCTGTAATATATGTTATTAGAGGACAGTGTCATCTCCTCACCTTCCAGCAGCCTGTACCCCTCTCCTGCCTGCAGCCTCTGTAATATATGTTATTAGAGGACAGTGTCCCCTCCTCACCTTCCAGCAGCCTGTACCCCCTCTCCTGCCTGCAGCCTCTGTAATATATGTTATTAGAGGACAGTGTCACCCCCTCACCTTCCAGCAGCCTGTACCCCTCTCCTGCCTGCAGCCTCTGTAATATATGTTATTAGAGGACAGTGTCACCTCCTCACCTTCCAGCAGCCTGTACCCCCTCTCCTGCCTGCAGCCTCTGTAATATATGTTATTAGAGGACAGTGTCACCCCCTCACCTTCCAGCAGCCTGTACCCCCTCTCCTGCCTGCAGCCTCTGTAATATATGTTATTAGAGGACAGTGTCACCCCCTCACCTTCCAGCAGCCTGTACCCCCTCTCCTGCCTGCAGCCTCTGTAATATGTGTTATTAGAGGACAGTGTCTCCTCCTCACCTTCCAGCAGCCTGTACCCCCTCTCCTGCCTGCAGCCTCTCTGTAATATATGTTATTAGAGGACAGTGTCACCTCCTCACCTTCCAGCAGCCTGTACCCCCTCTCCTGCCTGCAGCCTCTGTAATATATGTTATTAGAGGACAGTGTCACCTCCTCACCTTCCAGCAGCCTGTACCCCCTCTCCTGCCTGCAGCCTCTGTAATATATGTTATTAGAGGACAGTGTCATCTCCTCACCTTCCAGCAGCCTGTACCCCTCTCCTGCCTGCAGCCTCTGTAATATATGTTATTAGAGGACAGTGTCACCCCCTCACCTTCCAGCAGCCTGTACCCCCTCTCCTGCCTGCAGCCTCTCTGTAATATATGTTATTAGAGGACAGTGTCACCTCCTCACCTTCCAGCAGCCTGTACCCCTCTCCTGCCTGCAGCCTCTGTAATATATGTTATTAGAGGACAGTGTCACCTCCTCACCTTCCAGCAGCCTGTACCCCCTCTCCTGCCTGCAGCCTCTCTGTAATATATGTTATTAGAGGACAGTGTCACCCCTCACCCTCCAGCAGCCTGTACCCCCCTCCTGCCTGCAGCCTCTGTAATATATGTTATTAGAGGACAGTGTCACCTCCTCACCTTCCAGCAGCCTGTACCCCCTCTCCTGCCTGCAGCCTCTGTAATATATGTTATTAGAGGACAGTGTCACCTCCTCACCTTCCAGCAGCCTGTACCCCCTCTCCTGCCTGCAGCCTCTCTGTAATATATGTTATTAGAGGACAGTGTCCCCTCCTCACCTTCCAGCAGCCTGTACCCCCTCTCCTGCCTGCAGCCTCTGTAATATATGTTATTAGAGGACAGTGTCACCTCCTCACCTTCCAGCAGCCTGTACCCCCTCTCCTGCCTGCAGCCTCTGTAATATATGTTATTAGAGACAGTGTCACCTCCTCACCTTCCAGCAGCCTGTACCCCCTCTCCTGCCTGCAGCCTCTGTAATATATGTTATTAGAGGACAGTGTCACCCCCTCACCTTCCAGCAGCCTGTACCCCCTCTCCTGCCTGCAGCCTCTCTGTAATATATGTTATTAGAGGACAGTGTCACCTCCTCACCTTCCAGCAGCCTGTACCCCCTCTCCTGCCTGCAGCCTCTCTGTAATATATGTTATTAGAGAACAGTGTCACCTCCTCACCTTCCAGCAGCCTGTACCCCCTCTCCTGCCTGCAGCCTCTGTAATATATGTTATTAGAGGACAGTGTCACCTCCTCACCTTCCAGCAGCCTGTACCCCCTCACCTTCCAGCAGCCTCTGTAATATATGTTATTAGAGGACAGTGTCACCTCCTCACCTTCCAGCAGCCTGTACCCCTCACCTTCCAGCAGCCTCTGTAATATATGTTATTAGAGGACAGTGTCACCTCCTCACCTTCCAGCAGCCTGTACCCCTCTCCTGCCTGCAGCCTCTCTGTAATATATGTTATTAGAGGACAGTGTCATCTCCTTACCTTCCAGCAGCCTGTACCCCCTCTCCTGCCTGCAGCCTCTGTAATATATGTTATTAGAGGACAGTGTCACCCCCTCACCTTCCAGCAGTCTGTACCCCTCTCCTGCCTGCAGCCTCTCTGTAATATATGTTATTAGAGGACAGTGTCACCCCCTCACCTTCCAGCAGTCTGTACCCCTCTCCCTGCCTGCAGCCTCTCTGTAATATATGTTATTAGAGGACAGTGTCACCCCCTCACCTTCCAGCAGCCTGTACCCCCTCTCCTGCCTGCAGCCTCTCTGTAATATATGTTATTAGAGGACAGTGTCACCTCCTCACCTTCCAGCAGCCTGTACCCCCTCTCCTGCCTGCAGCCTCTCTGTAATATATGTTATTAGAGGACAGTGTCACCCCCTCACCTTCCAGCAGCCTGTACCCCTCTCCTGCCTGCAGCCTCTGTAATATATGTTATTAGAGGACAGTGTCACCTCCTCACCTTCCAGGCAGCCTGTACCCCCTCTCCTGCCTGCAGCCTCTCTGTAATATATGTTATTAGAGGACAGTGTCCCCTCCTCACCTTCCAGCAGCCTGTACCCCCTCTCCTGCCTGCAGCCTCTGTAATATATGTTATTAGAGGACAGTGTCACCCCCTCACCTTCCAGCAGCCTGTACCCCCTCTCCTGCCTGCAGCCTCTGTAATATATGTTATTAGAGGACAGTGTCACCTCCTCACCTTCCAGCAGCCTGTACCCCCTCTCCTGCCTGCAGCCTCTGTAATATATGTTATTAGAGGACAGTGTCATCTCCTCACCTTCCAGCAGCCTGTACCCCCTCTCCTGCCTGCAGCTCTGTAATATATGTTATTAGAGGACAGTGTCACCTCCTCACCTTCCAGCAGCCTGTACCCCCTCTCCTGCCTGCAGCCTCTGTAATATATGTTATTAGAGGACAGTGTCACCTCCTCACCTTCCAGCAGCCTGTACCCCTCTCCTGCCTGCAGCCTCTGTAATATATGTTATTAGAGGACAGTGTCACCTCCTCACCTTCCAGCAGCCTGTACCCCTCTCCTGCCTGCAGCCTCTGTAATATATGTTATTAGAGGACAGTGTCACCTCCTCATCTTCCAGCAGCCTGTACCCCCTCTCCTGCCTGCAGCCTCTCTGTAATATATGTTATTAGAGGACAGTGTCACCTCCTCACCTTCCAGCAGCCTGTACCCCCTCTCCTGCCTGCAGCCTCTGTAATATATGTTATTAGAGGACAGTGTCACCTCCTCACCTTCCAGCAGCCTGTACCCCCTCTCCTGCCTGCAGCCTCTGTAATATATGTTATTAGAGGACAGTGTCACCCCCTCACCTTCCAGCAGCCTGTACCCCCTCTCCTGCCTGCAGCCTCTGTAATATATGTTATTAGAGGACAGTGTCACCTCCTCACCTTCCAGCAGCCTGTACCCCTCTCCTGCCTGCAGCCTCTGTAATATATGTTATTAGAGGACAGTGTCACCTCCTCACCTTCCAGCAGCCTGTACCCCCTCTCCTGCCTGCAGCCTCTGTAATATATGTTATTAGAGGACAGTGTCACCCCCTCACCTTCCAGCAGCCTGTACCCCTCTCCTGCCTGCAGCCTCTGTAATATATGTTATTAGAGGACAGTGTCACCCCTCACCTTCCAGCAGCCTGTACCCCCTCTCCTGCCTGCAGCCTCTGTAATATATGTTATTAGAGGACAGTGTCACCTCCTCACCTTCCAGCAGCCTGTACCTCCTCTCCTGCCTGCAGCCTCTGTAATATATGTTATTAGAGGACAGTGTCACCCCCTCACCTTCCAGCAGCCTGTACCCCCTCTCCTGCCTGCAGCCTCTGTAATATATGTTATTAGAGGACAGTGTCACCTCCTCACCTTCCAGCAGCCTGTACCCCCTCTCCTGCCTGCAGCCTCTGTAATATATGTTATTAGAGGACAGTGTCCCCTCCTCACCTTCCAGCAGCCTGTACCCCCTCTCCTGCCTGCAGCCTCTCTGTAATATATGTTATTAGAGGACAGTGTCACCTCCTCACCTTCCAGCAGCCTGTACCCCTCTCCTGCCTGCAGCCTCTGTAATATATGTTATTAGAGGACAGTGTCCCCTCCTCACCTTCCAGCAGCCTGTACCCCCTCTCCTGCCTGCAGCCTCTCTGTAATATATGTATTAGAGGACAGTGTCACCTCCTCACCTTCCAGCAGCCTGTACCCCTCTCCTGCCTGCAGCCTCTGTAATATATGTTATTAGAGGACAGTGTCACCTCCTCACCTTCCAGCAGCCTGTACCC